>NC_035437.2:137842062-138070394 GCF_002127325.2 Helianthus annuus | reverse complement strand
GGGTTGCTAAGGACAATTACTTGCATGGATTACGGTGGTAATCATGTATTGCGAACTGTCTCGGACAGTCAACTCGAAGTCGTTGGTATCGATGGTCCCATGTTGATAATTTACATGCATCGTTTGCCCCTTGTGTACGTGCTTGGTTATGCGTAAACTATTCGAACTCTATATGCTATATCAAACTTGTGTACTCACCTTTACATTACATGTATTGACTTTTATTTTAACGTATGTGACAGGTGTTTAAGCTACTAGCGTGCTAGGGAAGCGAGGCAATAATAAGCTTCTAGGAGCCTGTGACCTTAGGACAGTGTCCACGTATCTGCTCCAGGGCCATAATTATCTGTAGATCTTGTACTGGCACCTGTAGTCAGTAAGATCTACAGTTAGTCGTCTAGAAGTCTTAAAACAATATTTAAATTCGGTCTGTAATAATTAAACTTGAGTTGTCGGAACAGTTCCCATATTGTTTAGCTGATTTCTATGATAACTTGTTATTATTTGGGACACGGTATGGGACGTGTTATATAACTGAATTGTATGATAGTTGTTGTGGAAACTTCTGAACAATCTGTTTCGCTCAGTGCCGCGCCCCGATGATTCCGCCATCGGTTGGGGTGTGACAGATTGGTATCAGAGCCATAACTATAGGGAATTAGGTTAGACACGATCTAGTCCGGATCGCTGTCTTAGAGACCTAGACTATAGTTAGGAACCAAGAGACCAAGTTTATGTGCTTATTTTATGTTGTTTCCTTCTATTCTATCATTACATCCGAACTCCGAGCCAAGTTTTGTAATTGGACGGGATTAGGAGTGAAACCCGTAAATTCCTGCCTAAATTACAAATCTTTGCCGATTACTTTGTGCAAATTCCTATCAACAAACGGGGGAGAATTATACCAAATTAGGGCTGAAACCCGTAATTTGATGAAAACTTTCCTCTAAATTTTCTTAAAACAAGGAAGAGATTGCTGAGCTAGGGGTGAAACCCTAACCTTGGCAGTTATTCCAACTTTAATTTTATCTCGCCAAGGCAATTGACGGACTCCAACGACCTGAACTCATGAGTATGACCTAGAATGCGCATGCATAATGCCCAAGAATCGAGGCAGGAACATGTCCCCTAGAGTCGAAAGTGACGACAAGTCAACTGTGAATAGTTAAATTGCCATGGTTAGTCAAAGTCTAGTAGCCGCAGACAATCCATTTTCCGATTTTGAGTGTTGTTTTGTTGAATTTATATGATTTACCTGTTTACGTGTTTTAAGATTTGTTGGTTACTCCATTTGTTATCAATCTGCGTGACCTTTGTTGCTATCCTATCTCGATTCAAACCCCTGTTGATGTGATCTAAACAGAACCAGTACGCTATGCTACGCTATACGACTAAGATAGACGATACAATGTGGTGCTATCCGATACGCAAAACGAACGACACTCGACTTGAGGTTATAGGTTTCTGTTTTCTGACTACCTCTGTAATAAAATTGCGTACGTGTTTAGGAAATTAAGTGCTCTATTTGCTTAATTGCTTATGTGCCCTAATTGCTTCTGTGCTTATGTGCCTCTATGATTATGTGCTTATGTGATTATATGTGTTACGTGACGAGAGATACGACGTGATTCTAAGCTTTAGAGATCTAAGAACGTGTGAGACTCGAATTCGTTGTGTTGAGCCTGTGACGATGTCTATTGCAGACCATGTCGTCATCTGGACAACCTAGATCACGCTCGCGCCTTACTCGCCAGGAGAAAAGAGATCGACGTCTGGCTGCTATCATCTCTAAGACCGTGGCGAAGGCCGTGAGTGAGGTTTATGAGAACGCCAGCAAATCCTCTGAGATGTCACAAGCTGATGCTCCGAAAGAATCCAGCAAGACTGCTTTTAGCTTCAAGCAATTTAAGGCATGTGGGCCAAAAGAGTTCACCGGCGAGGATGGTCCAACGGCTATGTTTCACTGGTTTGACTCGATAGAAGTCACCTTTCGTCAAAGTGGATGCCCAGATAATCTCCGGACTCTCAATGCTACTGGCGTCTTCCAGTCCCGTGCTTTGGACTGGTGGACTGCTGAAAGAAACAAGCGCGGAAACGACGCAGCCTATGCTCTGTCATGGAAGAAGCTGAAGGAAATCATGATCGAAGAATACTGTCCCTCCCATGAGCGTCATAAGTTGGAGGATGAATTCTGGGGTATTAAACAAGACAAGGGTGACAACGCCGGTCTCACTGCTCGCTTCAAGCAGTTAAGCATCATCTGTCCAGACCAGGTCAAGACTCCCGACATGACCATCAAAAAATACATCCGCGCTCTTCCTGACTGTGTAGCGGATTTTGTCCTAGCTTCAAAGCCCGCAACGATTGAGGAGACCTACCTGCTCGCCGCTGAGATTAATGACAAGCGGGTGAAGGCTGGTTTCTGGGATAAGCAAGTCAAGCCTCTGCATCAAGTCACCGCCGCATCAACCGACAACACCACCACTCAAGCCTCCAAGTCTTCGAGAAGAAGAAAGAAGAACAAAAGTTGCGCTGCCGTAACCACTGCTGCTCCACTACAGTCTGTACCAGCCCAGCAGCAACAGCCACAGCGTTCAGCGCCAGTGATCAATGCGCCGCCAGCGAAGCGTGCGTACACCGGCCCCCACCCACTCTGTGCTACATGTTCCTATCATCACCCGGTGGGTGTGGCCTGCCGATTCTGTGCCCACTGCAACGTTTACGGGCATTTCACTGCGAGTTGCCGCTATGGTCCCCGTCAAACGCAAGCTCAGGCTGCTGTTAACCAAGCCCTGCTACCTGCTCCTCAAGCTCCTCAAGCTGCACAGGCCCCGGCAAACAATGTTCGGACCTGCTTTGCATGTGGTGACCCTAACCACTTCGCAAACCGGTGCCCGAACAGGGTGGTGAAACAAGAAGCTCAACAACCCCAGCAACAACAACAACAGCCTCAACAGCAAGCAGCTCACGCCAGAACCTTCAACATCAACGCACGCCAGGCTCAAGCTGACAACAACGTGGTCAATGGTACGTTCCTTGTGAATGGTATATATGCATCATGTTTGTTTGATACTGGAGCCGATAACTGCTTTGTGTCCTTTGAATTCGAGAAGCTTCTTAGACGTAAGCGCTCTTATCTTTCGACACCCTTCGAAGTAGAAATCGCTACCGGAAGAACCATTGCTGTCAATTCTGTGCTCCGTGATTGTACTCTCGAGCTCAACAATCATATATTCCCGATTAATCTCATTCCAATGCAGCTCGGAAGTTTCGATGTCATAGTAGGCATGGACTTTCTTCGTGAAAACCATGCTGAAGATGTGTGTGCCGATAAGATGATTCGTTTTGTGCTAGCTAGTGGTGATATTCTATGTGTTTACGGTGAAACTACTGCAAAAGATCTCAAGCTCATGTCCTGTCTTCAAGCTCGCAAATATCTCCGCAAGGAATATCGAGCCTTCTTGGCCAACATTGTTGTAGCAGAGACGGACAAGAAAAAGAAAGTTGAAGTCAAGGATGTTCCTGTTGTCCGAGAATTTCCTCAGGTGTTCCCTGATGATCTTCCTGGATTACCTCCTAGTCGTGATATCGACTTTCGAATCGACCTGATTCCAGGAGCCAACCCAGTGGCCAAAGCTCCGTATCGACTCGCTCCATCTGAGATGCGAGAACTCTCAAACCAACTCCAAGAGTTACTTGAAAAAGGCTTCATTCGCCCGAGCACTTCTCCATGGGGCGCACCAGTCCTTTTCGTCAAAAAGAAGGACGGGTCGTTCCGAATGTGCATCGATTACCGGGAATTGAACAAGCTGACCATCAAGAACCGATACCCCTTACCAAGAATCGATGATCTGTTTGACCAACTACAAGGTGCTCAGTGTTTCTCCAAGATTGATCTACGTTCAGGCTACCATCAGTTGCGGATTCAAGAGGAAGACATACCCAAAACCGCTTTTCGAACCCGATACGGCCACTACGAATTTGTTGTCATGCCTTTTGGTCTGACCAACGCACCCGCGGTCTTTATGGATCTGATGAATCGCGTGTGTAAACCGTTCTTAGACCGTTTCGTCATTGTATTCATCGACGATGTCCTGATCTATTCCAGATCGAGGGCCGAACATGCGCAGCATTTGCGATTGGTTCTCGAGTTACTTCAGGGAAACCAACTCTACGCCAAATTCTCCAAGTGTGAGTTCTGGTTGGAGGAGGTTCAATTTCTGGGTCACATTGTGAATAGTCGAGGCATACACGTTGATCCCGCGAAGATCGAGGCAGTTAAAGGTTGGATTACGCCTAAGAATCCGTCAGAAGTTCGCTCTTTTCTCGGATTAGCCGGTTACTACCGGCGATTCATCGAAGGATTCTCAAAGATTGCTGTACCACTTACCTCCCTTACTCATAAAGACAAGCCTTTTGTGTGGGGAACCGCGCAGGAGACTGCTTTCCAAACCCTCAAACACATGCTGTGCCATGCACCAGTTCTTACACTGCCGGACGGAAGCGATGACTTCGTTGTCTATTGTGATGCTTCAAACCTTGGACTTGGCTGTGTTCTCATGCAACGAGACAAGGTTATAGCTTACGCATCTCGACAGCTCAAAATCCACGAGAAGAACTATACAACCCATGACCTCGAGCTAGGCGCAGTTGTCTTTGCCTTAAAGATTTGGCGACACTACCTGTATGGTACAAAGTGTACGATCTTCACCGATCACAAGAGCCTACAACATATCTTTAACCAGAGGGAACTCAATATGCGTCAACGCCGATGGGTAGAACTTCTCAACGATTACGACTGTGAGATCCGTTATCACCCAGGCAAGGCGAATGTAGTTGCAGACGCCCTCAGCAGAAAGAATTACGTGATAGGTGTTCGAAACATCCAGGCTCAGTATAACCTCGAAGCTCTCATCCGCGAAGCACAACACGCATGCTTTAACGAGCGTACGTTGAAGAAAGAACGAATCTATCACGATGGAACTCAGCTCGTGAGCAAAGCCAATGGGATATTCTATTATCTGGACCGAATCTGGGTTCCGAGGAGGACAGATTTGCGAAAGATCATCATGAACGAAGCCCACAAATCCCGATATTCCATTCATCCCGGTGCGGACAAAATGTACCAGGACCTTCGCTACAAGTACTGGTGGCCTGGGATGAAAAGGGATATTGCTCTATATGTTGGTAGCTGTTTAACTTGTGCAAGAGTCAAGGCTGAACACCAAAGACCCTCAGGCTTACTCGAACAACCGCCGATACCCGTATGGAAGTGGGAAAGCATAGCTATGGATTTCATAACTAAGCTTCCGACCACGCCATCAGGTCACGACAGTATTTGGGTTATAGTCGACCGTCTAACCAAATCAGCCCACTTTTTGCCAATGCGAGAAGACTATAAGGTGGCCAAGCTAGCCCAAATCTACACCGACGAGATCATTAAGAATCATGGTACGCCTCGAGACATCATTTCTGATCGCGATGCTCGGTTTACATCGAGATTGTGGGAAACTTTTCAAGCAGCTCTTGGTACGACGCTGAATTTGAGTACCGCATTCCACCCGCAAACCGACGGGCAGACGGAAAGAACGATTCGTACTATTGAAGACATGCTCCGTGCGTGTGTTATCGATTTTGGTGGTAGTTGGAGCAAACACCTACCGTTAGTCGAATTTTCGTACAATAATAGCTATCACTCCAGCATCGAAATGGCACCTTTCGAAGCCTTGTATGGTAGGAGATGTCGCTCGCCTATTGTATGGCACGAGGTCGGTCATTCACAATTGACTGGGCCCGAGATTCTGCAAGAAACGACTGACAAGATCCACCAGATAAGGGAAAATTTGGTAAAGGCCCGGGACAGACAAAAGATGTACGCCGATAAACGACGCAGGCCCCGCGAATTTGCAGTTGGCGACTACGTGCTCCTAAAGGTATCGCCTTGGAAGGGAGTAGTCCGATTCGGCAAAAGAGGGAAACTTGCGCCTCGATTTGTTGGACCTTTTAAGATTCTGGAAAGGATCGGTAAAGTTGCCTACAAACTCGAATTACCGGAGGAACTCAGCAATGTCCACCCGACTTTCCATATTTCAAACCTTCGAAAATGCGTAGCCGACCACGACGCAATAATACCACTCGACGATCTTCAGGTCAATGAGACGCTACACTTCGTGGAAAAGCCTGTCGAAATCATGGACCGACAGACCAAGCAACTCAGACGCTCTCACATTCCTATTGTAAAAGTACGATGGGAAGGCAAACGAGGCGCGGAGTTCACTTGGGAACTCGAAAGTGACATGAAGGCCAAGTACCCGCAGTTGTTCAGATAGATCTGAAGCATCAAATTGGTAAAATCACACGGCGATGTACAGTTCTCGGCCTAATTTCGGGACGAAATTCCCTAAAGGAGGGGAGACTGTAACACCCCGTGTTTTCCAAAAGTAAAAAGTCAAAGTCAAGTGTTGACTGTTATTGGAATTAAAGATTAATAAAGATTAATTTCATTTTAGTTTCATTTTGATTTTCGTATTATTTGGAGTAAGTGTTGTATAATCAAACTAATCGGACGATAATCGAACTGTGAATCAACGACCGACTGTGAATAATAGGAAGTAACAACGCAATAAAGCTAGTCAATCGATAATCAAGCTAATCAAATCAATCATCGAACTCAAGTGTGGATAATTTTAATGCTTTTATACGTGTGTGTGTGCCTTACGTGTTACTTGTGCATGTTTACTTTATGTTAAAGTGTGTGGCGAATCAATCAAAATCAATCAAGACTCAAAGGTGAATCAAACTCAATGGAAATCGAACCCGAAATGGTTGTAAGGATGCTTGTATGTTAAGTATAGTCTCGACTACTACTAAAAGTAAATTGATTAGGAATTCTATCATTCTCAAATCATCGTTCATCGAAGTCGAAATATCAAAAATCATCGCGAAACACTCAAAAACCAGGCAAGCCGATCGAACAGGGCAACCTGATCGAACAGGCTAGCCGATCGAACAGGCTGTTCGATCGGACAGCTGCTCGATCAGGGATGCTGTTCGATCAGCTGACCCTTTCCTCTTTTGGAAGCCTATAAATAGGGCTGTCCTTGTCAAACTTTCCACTTTTGGAAAAGCTCTGACCGACCAGCCTCTTCTTCTCACTAAATCTCAGATTTCTCTCAAACCGGTAAGTATTTCGCTCTAATCCTTGTACGTTTTTGTTCATTAATCGATTCTCCATCTTTCTATCTTTCAAAATCTGAATTTCATCCATGAAAACACCAAGATCTAGGTGTTCTTGAGTGATGTCATCATGGTGTTCTTGGTGTTCATCAAGAACTTCATGTTCTTGACTTCATTCAACCATGAATAAGCTAGATCTAACCGATTTCCACATCAATAACCTAAAATCTTCCAAAGATCTTAACATTTCACGGTGGAAAAGGATTGGAAGATGGGTTTTCATCTATCTTTCAACTCTTTTACACTCAAAAAGGTGAAAACGAGACTTGAACCGATTTACAAATCAATCTAAACAGACACATGGTTCAAGATTCGGGTTTTACCGAGAGATATACCGATTCCGGGTTAAATGTTAAACTTAGGTTCCAAACCGTCTCTGACCGAGTTTGGGTGATTCCTGCTCGAGTCAGTAGACTAAGTAGGGACTTCAGCTTTGTGGTTCAACTCGTAGTCAAAATATCTCTAAAACATCAACAATTAACGGGAATAACCAAGTGTTAAGTGATAGGTTAACCGAATCGAGAAGCTGGCCGAACGGCTAGGCTGTTCGATCGAACAGCCCAACCGAACGACTATGCCAGCCGATCGGCTAGGCTAACCGATCGACTAGCACTTAGACCCACCAACTCACAAAGTGTATTATTGACAAAGTGATGTTCGATCGATCAAGCCACTCGATTGTAAGCATTACTACTCGAATCATGAGATACTACACTTTAAAAACACTTAGACTTTTCGAAGCATTGGGATGTCACCCGATCGAGCATGCCAGCCGATCGAGTGACATGTTTGAAAACAATGGAATGCTAACCGATCGGTTGGGCTAACCGATCGAACAGCTGTTCGATCGGCCAACCTGAAAGGTAGTACAAACCATCATACACAAATACATCCTTCACATCAAAGGAAGAAACAATCCACTTGAAGGAACCAGCCGATCGAGCCAGCCGGCCGATCGAATGGATGTTCGAACGGACTTTCAAACCAATCGAACAGCCCACTCGATCGAACTGCTGTCCGATCGAATGGCCTACTCGATCCAAGTACATTGTTTACTTTTCCGCGTTACTCATCGTTGTGTTATCGAACTATTCAGGCTAACCTATTCTCAGTGCTCCCTTCAATCCACAATCAACCACTGTGAGTATACTCGATCCCTTTTTGCTTTCAGCACTTTTGGGTGTTACATACGTAATCTATCAAATTCACAAACAACACAAACTATTTGAACGCTAACCTACTTGCATGTATTACTTGTCTAAATGATTGCTGTTTATTATGTTTACACGTGGAGTGCTATCTACCTGCTTTAGCAACGTAGTACTATAGTTTGGACTCAGCACCCGTTCCCACGGGGGTTGCTAAGGACAATTACTTGCATGGATTACGGTGGTAATCATGTATTGCGAACTGTCTCGGACAGTCAACTCGAAGTCGTTGGTATCGATGGTCCCATGTTGATAATTTACATGCATCGTTTGCCCTTGTGTACGTGCTTGGTTATGCGTAAACTATTCGAACTCTATATGCTATATCAAACTTGTGTACTCACCTTTACATTACATGTATTGACTTTTATTTTAACGTATGTGACAGGTGTTTAAGCTACTAGCGTGCTAGGGAAGCGAGGCAATAATAAGCTTCTAGGAGCCTGTGACCTTAGGACAGTGTCCACGTATCTGCTCCAGGGCCATAATTATCTGTAGATCTTGTACTGGCACCTGTAGTCAGTAAGATCTACAGTTAGTCGTCTAGAAGTCTTAAAACAATATTTAAATTCGGTCTGTAATAATTAAACTTGAGTTGTCGGAACAGTTCCCATATTGTTTAGCTGATTTCTATGATAACTTGTTATTATTTGGGACACGGTATGGGACGTGTTATATAACTGAATTGTATGATAGTTGTTGTGGAAACTTCTGAACAATCTGTTTCGCTCAGTGCCGCGCCCCGATGATTCCGCCATCGGTTGGGGTGTGACACGCGGGCCGTCTGGCCTGCTATGACCAGCCAAACAAGTTTCACACTTTGCACTTTTGGTCTCTGGTCCTTTGTAACGTGGTTTTAAGTCCCAATTTTGCTATTTCAGCCCTCTAACTTGATTTTTAAGGGCTCTAGGACTTTTACTAACTTAGTTAAGTCCTTGACTAACTTTGTGAACACTCATAAGGCCTTAAAATTTAACGTTGACGCTTTTAACCCCTCGTACACGAATTTGATCATAACTTTCTCATACGATAACGAAATTTTATGAAATTTTTACCACATATTCTAGTGAGCATAATTTACCTTTACAAAGCTTCAGGTCTGCTAAAAGCTTCAGGTCTCCTTTGTAACGTGGTATACTTTACACATGTTGACACATTTAGCCCCTGTGGTTTGTAATTTCTCACTTTCTTTCATATTTAGCTTTGTATGATTCATGATTTATTCGTTTGAAGGTATAAACATCTTGTAGGACTATTTTCAAATATATTTACCCATCGTTGACACTTTGGACCCTTATATTTACATAGTTTCCCTGTTTTTCAATTTTAGTCCCTTTAAGTATTTTTTCACACGTTCAGAGCTTATGACACGTGTTCATACATTATTGGACATGAATTTTCAAGGTGTTACATAGCCCATGCATTTTAGTAATTTGGGTCTAGCCCAAATCTAATTTTGGTGAGTCCATTAAATATACTCTTGCATTTTTACCAAAAATTCACCAAGCATGTAACTTATTAAGTTCGTTTTTCACATGAAAAATACTTGGTAATTTTTATAGTTTTCGACTTTCCGGATTCTTGTTTTTGACCACTTAGTTATGTGTTCGTTTTAGTGTCTAAAAATATATTATTTTTACATTCGACGTTGTAGTAACTTGTTCACGATTTACTAGCATTTCTTGTTCTCGATACGCCCCATTTGTCGTCATCAAGTGTTATGTATTTCCATTTTGGCAATTTTATTTAGTTGTCCGATTTACTAGCATTTTTTGGACCATGTAGGAACATGTATGTGTATTTATTTTGATCACCCTATAGGTATCTAATACATACACATATAGCACATAGTACATGCACTTGACAAGTTTCCAAAAATATATATTTTTTTACCAAAAATTATATATACATATATGGTTACATTTTAACCATTTATTTTTGTAAAAGAATAAGTTCAAGTCCATAGAACTTATTGAATATTTAAGACTTAAATATTCTCATTAGGGCTTCCAAAAATGACGTTTATGACCACTAATCGCGTTTAGCATTGTTAATCACCCTTTAATCCCATCTTTAATCGCGATTAGATTTTTAGAAAAATTCGTCATAGTTTCCCCTAAAACTATGACGTTTCCCACGTTATAAAAACGCGTTTAAACCCTGTTTAACACATAATCATAATCAATTTTCAAATAAAGTTTCATTACTCCAACTTTACATGCATGATGTCATACATTTTAACCCTCATTTCCATGAACTTTGTAAGTGTATTTTTTTAACCACTTGTTTATAACAATTTATCTTTACATTTTTACTAGACTTTTAAAGACATCATTTTTGTCATAAGTTCAAATCAAGTTTTCCCACTTTAACCCCTTTGATTACTAGACTTTTTATGGTGATATTTCATAATAATCAAGTTATTAAACTTCACTTGTAAGAACAAAACTTAATGAACTTCCAAAATTTAGTGTTAAACCCATTTAAACCCTTGTTTCTTTATGTAATCTAAAAATTATATAATTAGTTCATGGAAGTGAGTATAATGATCTTTCAAGATTTAAACATATCCATGTTTAAATCACATTTTTATGTTCATTATGGTAAGATGAACATAAATCTTGAATATTACAAGAATCTACTCACAAGATCATCATAAACATAGACTTTAAATCACTAATATTATCAAGATCAACATAAACAATGTGATCATACAAAATAACTACACTAATCTACACATAATATAGTTAGATTTAGTGTTTATTAGCTTTGAGATTAGGGTTTTTGTTGTATTTTTATTAAGCTTCAAGATAATCAACTTGTACTTTTGAGATTAATTAGTAATAAGAAGCTTAAACATGATTTTTATTAGACTTACAACTTTGCACAAGCCAAAATAAGAAAATAAGAAGAAGATTAAGCTCTAAAAGTGCTCCTAGTGATCCTACATACTTAAACCATGTTGAGATGTCCTTAGAATGGCTAGATTTAGTGAATTTTGGGGTGTTAAATGAAAGATTGAGAGTGGGATTTGTGTGGGGATATGGCTGCCGAAATTAGAGGGGTGTTGGGAGATGTTTTTGATGTTTACTAAATGTAACAAAATGAGTGAAAAGTGATGTGATTAAGGGGCTGTTTGGTAGCCTCTTAATGACCATTCAGATGCTACCTCTTAATGGTTTAAAACCTCTGAATGAATAAGAGGTAACCTCAAGTCTGAATGGTTAAGAGGTAACCTCTGAATGATAAATCATCACATGTCACATTCTTCTACCTTCTCATTGGTAAAATTCTTAATGGTTCTATTAAGAGGTAGCCTCTTAATGACCATTCAGAGGCTACCAAACAGCCCCTAAGTATGGTGATTATAATGATATATGCACCAATTTTCAACAAGATAAACATAAAGAACCATACCTCAAATCCTCAAATTTCAAACAAGATCAAAGAGGTGGGGCCCCCAAATTTTCGTCCATAATGGGGGGTATTTTATAAATATATTTTTTTATAAAAAAATGCTAAAAAGTATATATTTTGACAAATATGTAAGGTATGGTGATTAGGGGTTAAATTACACCGTTAAGGAGTAATTAGGAATTCGGAACCAAAATTATTATTAACTAGTTCATTAAACTAGTAGAAATCATGTTTTGATACTTAAAAATGCTTTTCGTTTCGTCGTCGGCTCGCTTACGGTGCTTTTATAGCGTACCGATGAATCCTTGCCGAAAGTTGTTATCTCGCATCCGAACGATGTATGAAGTTATTTCGAGTCCCAAATTAGGCTTAACTAGTTCACTAGAGTTTTCATTTGGTTGTTTTGTGGCAAAAATACCGCTTACTAGTTTTTCGGGTCGATAACGGACTAGTTAAGTGTATAGCGATATAATACCGGAAGCTTGTTATTTTGGACACTACAATGATATTCCCAAATTGTTTTAGCGTATATGTCATCAATTGTCATCATTCCGAAGTTCCAGAAATGCTTAATTATTAATACGGACAAGTTGAAAATGTTATATTTTTAGCGAAACAGATGTTTTAGTATTTAGGGCGTTGTTATAACAACCCTCGGTAAAACAGACATCCTCATAATATTTCCGACACCCTAATATATTTTAAATATCTCAATGTGTCTTTATATGCACCCCGTATGTGAAAACCGAGCCCCAAAAAAGATTATACTATATAAAATAAATAAAAAACAATAATTATTAAGTTGAGTCGGGCCGCGTAGGGCCTCACCTCAAGTTAAAGCGGGCCGCGCGAGTGTGTACCAGTATATCGCCAAAATCATAAGCCCAAGCGGGCCGCGTACATGTTCGGTTTAGTTGATGCGGGCCGCGCGCGTTCTAAATGGTGGCATGACCCGGAGCCGCCACGTGTCCAGCGCGTGTCGAACCTAGTGTGTGACCGGACCAAGCTACGCTTTGACCCGGAGTTGACGCGGGCCGCGTGAGCCCGGCCCAAACTCCACGCGGGCCGCGAGGGGACTCAATTACAGCCCTATAAATAGAGGCCATCGGCCTTCAGTCCGCTTTCGTTCACTTTTCTTTCTGTCTCTCTACACTTTTAAATAGTGGGCATTATACCCGAGTTCAATATCCCCTAAAATAGCGAGATTCTGCTACGATGTAAGTATTATAACCCCTGGAGACGTATTAGATACGCTGCCCGATTGATCTAGGGTTCCGTAACGGCTGTCGTGGTTCTGCCCGACGTAGTCGTTGGAATGCCGTCTCGGGGAGGGTATTACTAATGTTAAAATGGGTTATTATACTAACACACGTGCATTTGTGTAAATTATAGATATTCACCAGGAAACCCTAAAGAATCACCTAAGACAGCAATGTGAGTTGATTCGCTTTTTGTAAACCTTTTTGTTTACTGTTCTTACAAAACCTCACTTAATTAAATATATACAAAGCAGTTATTGAGTATTTGTAAAGGATACAATTATAGTGGGTATGTTGGGGTTTTGTATACAAAATTAGTTACTGGCGTGGTAACATCCCATAAGTTGAGTATGACCGTACCACTGATGTTAATTGTGATGTCTTGGATACAAATGTAATTGCGGATGTGCCCTCAATACTGCAAATTGGTTTTTACTTAAACTTGATTAAACTGGGAATCACTCACCAGTATTTCCCACTGACAAAATGTTTTTAAAACGCGTTTCAGGTAACAAAATGTGAAAGCCAAATAGAAGCCAGCTGGACAGCACTGAAGGCTTGGAAAAGTGGCAATAAAGTTACCTAGGAATAAAATGGATGTTTTTATTAAATAAATAGGATTTATTTCTATGAAACGTGTGTGTTGAAAACTTGGGTTTTTACCCATATGTTTAAAGTTATAAAACATGGTGGTTTACTCTGATTAAAATATTTCCTAACTACGGTCCTGATGAAAATTTCCGCTGCCAAATTGGATAAATAAATGTGATACCACCGAAACTGGCTCACGGCCGCCCGTTCCCGGGAGATAGGGATCGGGGGCTGTGACAGAAGGTGGTATCAGAGCTATGCCACTGATTCAGCCACAGAAGTGTTCTGCTGACATCAAAATTCAAAAGTGTTAGGAAATAAATTATGGAAATACGTGTATAATTGTATTTCTTGCTCTGTGTTATCTGACTAATTGTTAGTTTACAGTATGAGTGATCAAGGACCTTCTGACGCCTATCGTCAACTGTCTGGTTCGCCTAGGAGCGAAGGCACCTCCTCTTCTCAGCCTGCCCTCTCAGGGTATTCTGCTGACACAGAAGAATGGATCTTTGTGTTTAAGGCTCAGTCTGAAGAGCCATTTCCTCAGAAAAAGAGGGGATGGTTCAGTAGGGGAGCGCACGAGCGTAGGAAAAGAATGAAAAAGTTGCAAGAACAGCGAGTGTTAGCCGCAGCAAAAAGAGAAACTGATGCTTATAATCAGGATATGCTCAATAGGGGTATCGCTAATATCCATATTTTAGCAACCACTGCTGCCGACCCAAACCTGGAACAAATGCTAGCACCACAACCACAAAATCCTGATCAACCCATGGAAATAGAATACCAGATAGAAATGCCTGATTTCAACCCGGAGGAGATACCTAGGGTACCTGCACCTGATCCTCTAGACCCAAACAATTACGACCCCTGGTGGGACGATGTTAGGGACTACGTGCAACAAAACCAAATTCAGGAAAATGTGCCAATACCCAACTTAGGAGCTTACCCAGGGTTAGATCCTCAAGATCCCTACAATATTAGTGATGCATATGTTAGGGAAATTTTAGAAAATCCATACCCGTACCAAGCCCCTATGCCTCTGTATCAGGAACCCGTACCTCAGTTTCCAAACCCAGTCCTAGAACCTGCACCCCCAATGAGTGTAGAAAATGTCCAAGAACTTAGGACTTTTGGAGAGGAAATTTTAGAAAGCAGCGATAGGATGCGACAGGTGGGAGAACGCCTCGTATGGAAATACGATGAGCGTAATATGGATTTCTGGATGAATCCATATCAGTAAACGTGATGATAATACGGTAGTAGTAATAATAATATAATAATATATGTGTGTATGTGTTAGAAAAAAAAAAAAAACTACGGATGCCTACTATTAGTATTGTAGCTTTACATTTCAGTCGGTACTGTAATTTTTATTTCTGTACTGGTGTGTATTGATGCATACTATATAAAAAGAGTAAAAGTCGCAATGCTCGACGCTTTTGGTTAAAAAAAAAAAGTGCGTGTCATGTGATTGGCTATATATAAATATTATTTGTGATATTAATATTTGGTAAATGTCTAAAATTCAGATGGCCGACGCGGGAAATCAAGAAAATCTGAATAACGATAACCAGAGTAACATTAACGTGGTTAATGAGAATTCGGACAAT
The DNA here is from genome assembly GCF_002127325.2 of Helianthus annuus. Classification (NCBI taxonomy): domain Eukaryota; kingdom Viridiplantae; phylum Streptophyta; class Magnoliopsida; order Asterales; family Asteraceae; genus Helianthus; species Helianthus annuus. The sequence goes on along the minus strand of NC_035437.2, from coordinate 138,055,073 downwards.
AATAACAACGGAAACCAAATGGATAATAGTGCCGTTCAGCATATTGTGGCACAAGGAATTATAGATGCAATGCCATTTATTATTCAAACAGTTCAGGAAGCGAATAATAAAAGTAAGCATAGCAGTAAGCGACCAACTGAACTAGAAAACAGCGTGAACAATGGACCCATACTTCAAGCGCCCGTCCCCAAAAGAAGAATAACCATGCCACATGGTTGTTCTTACAAGGAATTCTGGTCCTGCAAACCAATAGAATTCTCGGGCAATGAAGGACCCATTGCAGCTTTACGCTAGATAGAGAAAACTGAGGCAGTTCTGAAAATAAGCAAGTGTGCTGAAGAAGATAAAATAATGTTTGCTTCAAATCTGTTTAAAAATGCAGCCTTAGAATGGTGGAACACTATCCTCCAATCCAGAGGAAGTGATAGGATTTATAATAAGGAATGGGAAGAATTCAAGAACATGGTAGAAAGGAAATTCTGCCCTCCCAATGAAAAAGAACAGATAGCAAATAAGTTTCTGAATCTAAGAATGACCGGGGTAGATAGTAAGGGTTACACTATGCATCACCTGAACCGGTATTAATCTCCCGTTATATTTGGGGATTAATTGGAGAAATTAGACATATAGTCAAGGCAGCTAGACCCCAAACCATAGAGGAAGCTGTAGAACTAGCCAATACCTTGACAGATGAGTTAATCCGTACTAGAGAAGAAGACCAGAGGAGAAACCTAACCCAAAGGCTTACTCAAGAATTCTGTTCGGGGGATTCCAATCGTAGGAATGTAGGTTCTACCTCTGCACCCTACTGCAAAGCCTGCAGAAAGAAGCATTCTGGAAGATGCTCTACTTACTGTAATTTTTGCAAGGCCCCAGGACACAAGGAAGAGAATTGCAAGAAGAAATCCAGTAATGGAATGTGTTTCAATTGTGGGGAAAAAGGTCACATTAGGACAAACTGTCCGAAATTGGCTCCAGCTGCAACCAACAAAAATCCTAAAAATGCCAGAGCATTCGTGCTAACTACAGAGGAAGCCAGGATGATTCCAGACGTAATTGCTGGTACGTTTTTAGTTAATGATATTTTTGCTAAAGTATTATTTGACGCTGGTGCAAACCAAAGTTTTATTAATACTTCGTTTTGCAAACTCCTAAATCAATCATTAACTAAACTACCACAAGAATGTTTAGTGGAAACCGCAAATGGAGAAACTGTTCAGATTTCTGAAATCTTGCAGGGAGCAAGAATAGAAATTTTTAATCAAAAATTTATTGCAAACCTGTATCCAATGAACCTGGCTGGATTTGATGTTGTGTTGGGAATGGATTGGTTAATAGCCAATAAAGCCAGTATTTTATGTGATCAAAAGACAATTCAATTAAAATCACCAAGAGGTGAAAAGATCTCAATTAAAGGAGATAGACCTTTTAGATCCACTAAATTCATCTCTGTGATGAAAACTGCAAGTTGTATAAGAAAAGGATCTATAGTGTATTTGATTTCAATAATCACTAACACTAAAGGAAAAGAAGTAAAAGACATTCCAGTAGTGTCCCAATTTTCAGATATCTTTCCAGAAGAATTGCCAGGATTACCACCAGACAGAGAAGTCGAATTCAGAATCCATCTGCTACCAGGAACAGCACCAATTGCCAAAGCACCTTACCGTTTAGCACCCGCTGAAATGCAAGAACTGAAGAAACAACTAGACGAGTTGTTGGAGAAGGGATTCATACAACCAAGCTCATCGCCATGGGGAGCGCCGATTTTATTTGTTAAAAAGAAGGACGGATCAATGCGTATGTGCATTGACTACCGTGAATTGAACAAAGTCACGATTAAGAATCGTTACCCATTACCGAGGATCGATGATTTGTTTGATCAACTTCAAGGAGCTCGATTTTTCTCTAAAATCGATTTAAGATCAGGATATCATCAATTAAAGGTACAGGAAGAGGATATTCCTAAAACCGCATTCAGAACAAGGTATGGTCATTATGAATTTACTGTCATGCCATTTGGTTTAACCAATGCCCCAGCCGCATTTATGGACATGATGAACCGAATATGTAAGTCATATTTGGATAAATTCATAATTGTCTTCATAGATGATATTCTAATTTACTCTAAAAGTAAAGATGAGCATGCAAAGCACTTGCACTTACTTTTAAGTTTATTGAGAAAAGAGAAGCTTTATGCTAAGTTTTCAAAGTGTGAGTTTTGGTTAGAACAAGTGCAATTTCTCGGACATTTGGTGAATCATGAAGGAATTCATGTAGATCCAACGAAAATCGAGGCAATTACCAAATGGAAAACCCCAGAATCACCAACTGAAGTTAGAAGTTTCTTAGGATTGGCCGGTTATTATAGAAGATTTATTCGAGATTTTTCTAGAATAGCCATTCCTTTAACTAAGTTAACCTGTAAATCTGTTAAGTTTGAATGGGGACCAAAACAAGAAGAAGCCTTTAGAATCCTTAAGCAAAGATTAACCCATGCACCTATACTAGCATTACCAGAAGGAACTGAAGACTTTGTAGTCTTTTGTGACGCTTCTAAATTAGGTTATGGATGCGTATTAATGCAACGTCAAAAGGTTATAGCTTATGCATCTAGACAGCTTAAGAGTCATGAAGAAAATTATTCGACCCATGATTTGGAATTAGGAGCCATAATTTTTGCCCTTAAGATTTGGAGACATTATCTTTATGGTAGTAAGTTTACCATATTCACAGATCATAAAAGTTTAAGATATGTCTTCGGGCAAAAAGAATTGAATATGAGACAGAGACGCTGGATGGAATTGCTTAGTGATTATGATTGTGATATCCAGTATCATGCAGGAAAAGCCAATGTGGTGGCTGATGCTTTAAGTCGAAAATATCACGAAAAGTCAAAAAGGGTACGTTCTCTTAAATTAAATCTACAAGTAGATTTAAACAATCAAATTAGAAAAGCACAGGAATCAGTAATCAAGGAGGATACTGAAAAATTAAAAGGAATGATTAAGGAATTAGAACAAGGAACAGATGGAATTTAGAGGTTCCATAAAAAGAGAATGTGGATACCTAAATTAGGAAATTTACGTCACCGTATATTAGAAGAAGCTCATAAGTCTAAATATACGATGCATCCAGGAAGTGATAAAATGTACCAGGATTTAAGGAAAAATTTCTGGTGGATAGGAATGAAAAAGGATGTAGCAGCTTATGTTTCTAAATGTTTAACTTGCTCACAAGTTAAAGCTGAACATCAGAAACCCTCAGGATTGTTACAACAATTAGAAATACCAGTTTGGAAATGGGAATTGATAACAATGGATTTTGTTACCAAATTGCCTAAAACGAGAAAAGGTAATGATACAATCTGGGTGATTGTAGATAGATTAACCAAGTCAGCTCATTTCTTACCAATGAAGGAAACCTTTAGTATGGAACAATTAGCCAAATTGTATGTAAATGAAATTGTTTCTTTACATGGCATTCCTTTATCAATTGTTTCCGATAGAGATAGCCGTTTTACTTCTCATTTTTGGTCAAGTTTCCAAAAAGCAATGGGAACCAGGCTAAAGCTAAGCACCGCGTATCATCCTCAAACGGACGGACAAAGCGAAAGGACAATTCAGACAATGGAGGACATGCTTAGAGCTTGTGTAATTGATTTTGGAGGTAATTGGGACGAACACTTACCTTTGATAGAATTTTCTTATAATAACAGTTATCACACAAGTATCAATGCTGCACCATTCGAAGCACTTTATGGACGAAAGTGCAGAACCCCAGTCTGTTGGGCAGAAATTGGGGAAAAACAATTATCTGGACCTGAAGTAGTACAAGAAACAACTGACAAAATCATTCAAGTCAAGGAACGACTAAAAGCAGCACGTGATCGACAAAAGAGTTATGCTGATAACAGACGCAAACCATTAGAATTTCAAGTAGGAGATAAAATATTATTGAAAGTCTCTCCCTGGAAAGGAGTGGTAAGATTCATCAAAAGAGGAAAGCTAAGTCCTAGGTATATTGGACCTTTCAAAATTCTTAAAAGAATAGGACCTGTAGCTTATCAGCTACAACTGCCAGAGGAAATGGCAGGAATACATGATGTATTTCATGTATCTAATCTCAAAAAGTGTTTAGCTGATGAATCACTCGTAGTACCTCTCAAGGATATAGAGATTAATGAACAACTCAAATTTGTAGAAAGGCCTCTACAGATTGAAGATAGAAAAATTAAAAATCTCAAGCATAAGAGATTGGTTCTGGTCAAAATAAAGTGGGACTCCAAAAGAGGACCCGAGTACACGTGGGAGCTTGAATCCGAAATGCAAAAGAAATATCCACACTTGTTCCAGTAGATCTCGAGGACGAGCTCTAAAACAAGGTGGGGAGGATATAACAACCCTCGGTAAAACAGACATCCTCATAATATTTCCGACACCCTAATATATTTTAAATATCTCAATGTGTCTTTATATGCACCCCGTATGTGAAAACCGAGCCCCAAAATAGATTATACTATATAAAATAAATAAAAAACAATAATTATTAAGTTGAGGCGGGCCGCGTAGGGCCTCACCTCAAGTTAAAGCGGGCCGCGCGAGTGTGTACCAGTATATCGCCAAAATCATAAGCCTAAGCGGGCCGCGTACATGTTCGGTTTAGTTGATGCGGGCCGCGCGTGTTCTAAATGGTGGCATGACCCGGAGCCGCCACGTGTCCAGCGCGTGTCGAACCTAGTGTGTGACCGGACCAAGCTACGCTTTGACCCGGAGTTGACGCGGGCCGCGTGAGCCCGGCCAAACTCCACGCGGGCCGCGAGGGGACTCAATTACAGCCCTATAAATAGAGGCCATCGGCCTTCAGTCCGCTTTCGTTCACTTTTCTTTCTGTCTCTCTACACTTTTAAATAGTGGGCATTATACCCGAGTTCAATATCCCCTAAAATAGCGAGATTCTGCTACGATGTAAGTATTATAACCCCTGGAGACGTATTAGATACGCTGCCCGATTGATCTAGGGTTCCGTAACGGCTGTCGTGGTTCTGCCCGACGTAGTCGTTGGAATGCCGTCTCGGGGAGGGTATTACTAATGTTAAAATGGGTTATTATACTAACACACGTGCATTTGTGTAAATTATAGATATTCACCAGGAAACCCTAAAGAATCACCTAAGACAGCAATGTGAGTTGATTCGCTTTTTGTAAACCTTTTTGTTTACTGTTCTTACAAAACCTCACTTAATTAAATATATACAAAGCAGTTATTGAGTATTTGTAAAGGATACAATTATAGTGGGTATGTTGGGGTTTTGTATACAAAATTAGTTACTGGCGTGGTAACATCCCATAAGTTGAGTATGACCGTACCACTGATGTTAATTGTGATGTCTTGGATACAAATGTAATTGCGGATGTGCCCTCAATACTGCAAATTGGTTTTTACTTAAACTTGATTAAACTGGGAATCACTCACCAGTATTTCCCACTGACAAAATGTTTTTAAAACGCGTTTCAGGTAACAAAATGTGAAAGCCAAATAGAAGCCAGCTGGACAGCACTGAAGGCTTGGAAAAGTGGCAATAAAGTTACCTAGGAATAAAATGGATGTTTTTATTAAATAAATAGGATTTATTTCTATGAAACGTGTGTGTTGAAAACTTGGGTTTTTACCCATATGTTTAAAGTTATAAAACATGGTGGTTTACTCTGATTAAAATATTTCCTAACTACGGTCCTGATGAAAATTTCCGCTGCCAAATTGGATAAATAAATGTGATACCACCGAAACTGGCTCACGGCCGCCCGTTCCCGGGAGATAGGGATCGGGGGCTGTGACAGTTGTACCGGAAAGTCCTAGATTTTTGCAAGATATGTTTTCTCATTAGTGTTTTCTTATGTAAATGGACTCAGTTATGTTATCTGTGTGTCGTTTTTCATTGTTTCGTTCTGTTTTCACGGTTTTGCTGGCATGAATAGTGTGACCGTGAATAGTGCACGCAGCACTTTCTACCAACACTTTTAGGACATTGTTTGTTTGGTTTCGCATTACGACGAAAACCAACATATGTTTTAGCTTTGTTTTCTTGTCCTAACACTTTTATCCAATATACGACACAGTTACGTAATTAAATTACGCTAAATGCATGAGATTAAGAAATATAAATAGTGATTAGATTGTACGGAATTACCAGTTATTTGCCAGTTGTCACATCACGAATCTCCTCCTCCTCCTCACTCGATCTTCGAGTTCACTGAATTCGACATCTGGAACGTTGCACCGTCGACGGCGAATCGGAGAGAAGTCACCGGCACGACGGCGCCGGTTGATGTTCTGGACTGGCAGATGATACTGAAGGAGGAGATGACGGAGAACCGTACGACAGGTAGCGACAACGATGAGTTTGACGATGAGTTGTCTAACCGGTTTATAGTTTAGACCGGTAGAACTGGATGAAGAAGATGGTTGGGTTTGGAGAAGATGATGTTTAGGTTTGGAGAAGATAATGTTTGGGGGAAGTCTATGGTTTTATAAGGTTAGTTATTATTTTAGTTAATAATTTGTTATAATAAAACTTATAATGACCATTTTGCCCCTGAGAAAAACGATAAAATAGCAGGATTTTATTTGAGAAAGCTGAGCTAATTTTACTTTTGGACCAAAATGACAATAAAACTGAAACCACAGGGACCCAGATTCAAAAGATTTAAGGTTTAGACTAAAGTGACAAAAATAACAAATCTCAGGGACCAAAATTACAGTTTTCTCGATTAACAATTTTAGTCTTTACCGAAAGAAACATCTTGTAAAATGGTTAACCAAGGGAACATTCTATAACAACTTAAAACACAAAGTCGGTGTGTGGACTTTGTGTTTTAAGTCCTCAACATTTACAAAAATTACACATTTAGTCCATTTGTGTATTAAGCCCTTAACATTTACAAAAAATACACATTTAGCCCTTAAACATTTATGTTCTTTCAATTTTCATATATTATAATTTTAACTCCAATACTTTTACTTTCTAACCTCTTATACTTTTAATTTTTTCACTTCACACTTTCAAACCAAGTAAGTTACACATTCATTTTTAACTTTTGGTAATTGACAACTTTGATTCGCCAACTTTTTCTACTTAATAACTTGACGTCTCATTTTATTTGAATTGCTTTTACGACTTTAGACCATAGCGTCACATATTATTATACTATTTTTTATCTATGTATAACCATGTTAATTTCTAAATTACTTTTACGACTTTACACGATTGTCTAAAATATTGTTACAACTTTACATCGTGTGTAACAAAGTAAAAAACGTGTAATGTCACGTGCGGGCATCAAACGTTATTGTCATCATTGTACGTTGTAACCACACATGTTTTATATGGTCAACGCATCACATAATGTGTCGTCCGCTATAAACAACTAAGGTGCCGTCGGCGTAATGTGTTATGTATCGCAGTTTTAACGTACATGTAATTTTAAATTCACGTTTTGACGTAAACTTTTTTCTCAAGTGAGTCAGATAAAAAAATAATACGTTTTATACTTATTTTATGTACGTTCGTAAACTGTATTCGAAAGCGAGTTGGGTCAAATATAATACGTTTTCATTCGATGGCAACGTAATTTTTTTCAGTAAAGAGTATGGTTAAATATAAAGTATAAATACGAGTGACTTTAACTTTTGACGCCACCGGAACGCGCGGCGGGTTAAAATCCTAGTAATATAAATATATAGAATGACTCCTGTGTAGATATTTACATAAATACGCGCGGCGTACATTATCCTCCCGCCTTTGTGGTTGGTGAGCCAATCAAAAACATTCTGAAGTCGACATGGAGCCAACCGGGGCCGCTTCCGACGACTATTCCCAGGTTGAAACACCATTGCTCAACGACGGTCTTGTTGATGGCTTCGTTGACTACAAAAGTCGTCCAGTCGTCAGATCCAGATCCGGTTCCTGGAGATCCGCCTCTTTCATCATCGGTAACCTTCAATTTCGATTTCTTTGTGTTCTACACTTTACTCATACATACGCTTCTCTTCAGGTGTTGAAATTGCCGAGAGATTTGCGTATTATGGAGTCAGTTCCAACCTCATCATGTATTTGACCGGACCTTTGGGCCAATCCACCGCCACCGCCGCGGAAAACGTCAATGCTTGGGCTGGAACGGTGTCGCTTTTACCGCTTTTTGGTGCCTTTGTTGCTGATGCTTTTTTGGGGAGATACCGGACAATTGTTATCGCTTCTTCCGTCTATATACTGGTTAGTTATGGTGATATCTTTTTGCTGTTTGGATTTTTATGTTATGAATGCACTTCTGTATTTGAAGTTTCTGGTAGTAGTTGTTACCGGTGTTGTAGTAATTGCTAGTCGATAGTCGGGCGGCGGCTTTTTGTGAACATAGGATTCTGATCTCTGTTAGCATATGGTTGACCTTAGATGTTTCATTTACTCTTGATATTATGGACCACAAAAGAATTCTACCTAGTGGCATCTTGGGGGTGGGATAAAGCTTTGGGACCAATAGGTCCTTGGTTCGATTCCCACAAGGGGGGTTTTCCCATATTTATTGGGTTTCTCCTGAATTGGTGTATAGGCATTATGCCTAGTGGAGATGGATATGATCGGGTGGTTCCATTGGGCACGATGATACTCCAGTGGTCCGTCGGTGATCCAAATGTGCCGTTCAAAAAAAAAAAAAAACAAAAGAATTCTAGTCGATTTTGAATTATTACATTGACTCATGGATCCATAAGTTTTAGGACTTGCAATAATTGTATTTCAATTGTTATGTGTTATCTGTTGGAAAATTATTAATCAAGAAATTATGGTTTTTTAGAAGTTAATTATAAAAGGTCAAACATGTTCATAAAAAAAGTCAACTGCGCAGATTAAAACGTGATGAACAAGTTATGACGGTTATTTATGTTATGTTAGTTATTTTCCTTGTTCTCCAAGGCATCTTGTACCTATAAACAGGATAGAATTCATCATTTGTAATTGTACAATACATAATATATTAGTGCGTGTTTGTGTGTGTATCGTCCCTGTGATTGTGTTTCGAGTCCCTGCACAGAATCTGTGCATACTCACAATGTTCATCCATTGTTCGTGAACGTACATCGATCCCCGATCCGACATTATCAAATGTAGAAAAAGGTAAGGGACTTGACATCTTAAGTGAGATTGTGAGAATACGCCGTAACTGGGGGAAGAAACAAAAAGCTGTAAACTGAGTGTTTGGATCAAACACAGCTTTTGTTAACACTTTAAAATAGTGTACTATCACTCTGCCTTCCGGTCTATCCAAACGAATGTGAAATTGTTACCTACTATATTGCCACCGTATCCTTCCTTTAAACTGCATAATATTACATATGCATCAGTTCTGAAGTTTTATTTAGATGCACATAAGAAATTTTCTTGCCAAACATGGTCCCTCAATGCCTCCGTGTTATCACCTATCCTATGTGTGTGTATTGAAGAAACGCGTTTAAAATACCAATATACAATTTTCAGAAACAAAATTTGATTGTCAACAACTGTTCTTCTCACTATCACCATATATGGCTTTCTGGCATTATTGACTTACATGCAACTTTGCGTAGTTATGGGACTTCGCTTCTATGAACACACACACACACACATACCTCGTTACCCTAGTGAATAGTGATAAAGTTTAACTTTGATTGGGATAATTACCAGGCACTCGGGCTGCTGACTGTGTCAACTTTACTTCCGTATTCCAACTGTGAAACCGGCACATCATGTTCTCCTCCTCAATTCCAAGTTATTCTGTTTTTCGTATCACTATATCTTTTGGCATTTGCACAAGGAGGGCACAAGCCTTGTGTTCAAGCATTTGGAGCCGATCAGTTTGACTCCGGGAATCCCGAAGAACGCAAAGCCAAAAGCTCGTTTTTCAACTGGTGGTATCTTGGATTATGTGGTGGCCCACTTATGGCTCTAGGTGTTCTTAACTACATTCAAGATAACTTTAGTTGGGCTCTCGGGTTTGGCATTCCTTGCCTTGTTATGGGTCTTGCACTGCTTATATTTTTGGCGGGAACCGTCACTTACCGGTTTGAAGAAAAGGTAAATGAAAAAAGTGCTTTTGTAAGAATCGGTCAGGTGTTTGTTAGAGCATTCCGGAATCGGAAAACTACGTCTTCATCGATATCTATGGAAGAAGAAGCTTCCGGGACCTTGCCTCATCAAGGCTCTCAACAATTCAGGTAACATTTTAAAATTCTTCTTGCCCTTATTTTAAATTTCAGGTAGTTATTCTTATTTTTAAAAAGGTTGATATGTGAAACATATGAGATACACGACTTCTGGTTGCAAAAAAAGCTTATTTGGTTGCAAACTAGTGGGATTTCCCCCGCGCTATGCGGCGGGATTTCCGTCAGTATCGGTTTGGTTCATTACAGCACCAGCATGATATCAATACCTACACCTGACATAGCAATCGACACGTGTTTTACATCAACTGAAAACCATAAAAAGAATACTTGTATCGCTACTTGTATGGTACCTGCCCTGGATATAGGTTACGATACCAAAAAAATATTTTATTACGAATACAACTCTGTGTTTAACGAATTTTATACTATCACGTCAATAAAACCATAAAAATGAATACGATATCGGGACCGATGTTGACCCCCGGTGTTGCGGACACGGGGGTCGTAAAACCGTTAAGTAGCAAGCAACGACCATGTTACGTGTATGCAAATGCAAACACGAACTTATACCACAAGCAGGCGTAAAACGCATACAAACTCATGACGAGACAAAAATATTGAAAGACAAAAAAACTACTACAAAAGAAGAACCATAAAAGACAAAAATAAAAACGTTATTCATAAGGGCCTTCAAAATTTGTTATATATAAATAGAGCAATGCCTCGCTTACGTGATGCACACACCTCGGCCTTTGAGAGTGCCTCGCAGTTTTTTAACCAATGTGCATAAACAATTAAAATTTTTTTTTTTTCAGATTTCTCAACAAAGCCTTAATTTCACCAGATGGGTCAAAGGAAGAAGGAAAGGTTTGTAGCATTAATGAGGTTGAAGAAGCGAAAGCAGTACTTCGACTAGTTCCAATATGGGCCAGCTGTTTACCGTTTGCAATCGTTTTTGCTCAATTTTCCACATTATTCACCAAACAAGGAGTCACCATGGACCGGTCAATCGGGTCAACCTTTGAAATTCCAGCCGCCACATTACAATCGTTCATCAGCCTGACAGTTGTCATCCTCATTCCCATCTACGACCAGATCATGCTTCCCATTGCCAGATCAGTTACCAGAAAACCATCCGGAATAACAACGCTTCAAAGAATCGGAACTGGAATCTTCATATCCATATTTTCAATGGTGGTTGCAGCACTTGTTGAAATCAAACGACTTCAAACCGCAAGCAAATACGGGTTAGTAGACGACCCGAATGCAGTAATTCCGATGAAAGTATGGTGGCTGTTACCTCAATATCTGCTAACTGGTGCCGCTGATGTTTTTACAATGGTCGGTCTGCAAGAATTTTTCTATGATCAAGTACCAAGCGAGTTGAGAAGCATAGGTTTGGCACTGTATCTTAGTATATTCGGTGTTGGTAGCTTCTTAAGCAGCTTTCTTATTTCGGTGGTTGAGAAAACGACAGGTGGAGATGGTAAAGACGGTTGGATTTCGGATAATTTGAACCAGGGTCATCTTGATTATTTCTACTGGCTTCTAGCTGGTATGAGTGCAGTCGCATTTTTAATCTACTTATATTTTGCAAAAACGTACATATATAATCGAGCGAGTACCATCTGAAGATCATAAAGCGTATAATAGTTGTGATAGTTACTTATTTATAGTTCTGCATTCCACTTATGTTGGTTTATTGTATTTGAAACTATGTAGTTATGATCTGATGAGATGGTAAAGCAAGATGTTTATATAGAAAATGATAATATATATATGTTTAGTGGTTTAATGATCTGTATGTTTGTTTTGATTGGAGTTTTGTTTACAGGTTCCTATGTTCGGATATCACAAATTTCTGGGATTTCGGATTGTGATTCGAATATTGAAATCCGCTATCCGAAATTGGATGTACAAACGTAAAATCAGCCCTAAGTTTATTGTTTAATGATTAAGAAACGCTAGTTTCTTTTGACTGACCTATAAAAATCCAAGCAAAACAACTTGTGTACAAGTTATAAAAATTAAAAAACCCACTCAAAACAGCCTTCAAAGCGAATATGATTCGCTGTCAACATTTAGTCTTTTTAACTTTATAAACCAACATGATTGTTCAAACAACCTTACAACTTGCTTATGAATGTAAGAATCAACCTTACAACTTGCTTATGAATGTAAGAATCAAAAGCTAGAACGATTCAAGGTAATGGGTCGGGTTCGGGCCGGGTATTGGTAATTACATACCCATACCCGGTTGTAATATTGTGTACCATACCTTGCTCAATTCCTATCAGGCATACCCGCGGGTAACCGGTATACCCGTTAAGTTGTTAAAAAGATACCGATTGGGATTTCCAATCGACGGTATTATCTTGTGTCCTCAGTAGTGTTAACTTGTAAGGTCTGATTGCGCCAACAGAGTTACTTTAGTGAGAAGATCCGTAGTCAACGTAAAAGCTTAGCCTGTGTAAAAAAGATAATCAACTCTCAAATGCTCGACGCAAGGAAGTGATTAGGTATGAGATGTTCGGTTGTGGAGCGTTTGAGGGTCTCTTCATTTGGGTGAATATGAGATGTCCGCAAGTAATTACAAATCATCCGCTTGGGACAAAAAAATCAACACGATCTTTGGTAGCACTAGTTGTAGTTTTCGACCTTTTGCCCGATGAACTTGTCAATTAATAAAACTTATTATTAGCTGTCGTATTTAATTTCTTAGTTGTTAAAGTTGATAAGAAATAATTACATAAAACTTCAAAATTAATGGCATGCTCGAAATCCATTTCTATACGTCAAACTCCACATACATCAAATCCCAACTATAATTAACACAAACCAACCAACCAACCAAACAAACAAATAAATTCACCAAACCAATTTAAGTTGAACAACAATATAAATAAGCTTTCACTCAAATGCCACCTTCTTGAACCTGTACAACACCTTCTTCTTCTTGGAGCTTTGATTAAAGAAAGTAAGCACCACTTTCCCTGTTTCTCCACACTTAAACCTCCCACAAATCACCGATTCGTCGCCGGTAACCTTTCGCGACTTCTGAACAATAACTGTATACCCATCTTCTGCACTCGGCACGAATTCCGCCCCATAAGAAACATCACATCCTATTCCCACCACTCTTGCTTCCCATACCAATGTACACGCCTAAAGTCAACAACATTCGATCAAACACGTCATTAGAAAGAAAATAAAAAGTTTCGATAAATATATTAATTAGGATTTGTAATTATCCTTATTGTAGAGTATACACAATGCCTTATGTGGCTTTAATTTTCTATATGGTATCAGGGCCTTAGAATTTTTGTCGTCTTCTTACCTATTGTTCTATAAAAATAACCTTAACAAAAACAAAATATATCTGAATTAAACTTAACTACCTCAGGAGCCGGGAGCTCGATCACGTGCTCACAAGAAGGCTTGATGAAGTCCTCTGTGATGCAGTCACTTGTGGTAAATTCTTGTTCACCTTCCCTGCTAAGCCCACCATATTGAACTGGAACCAGCTCAGGTGATATGTATCTAAAATGATATAAAACAAAAAGTTAGAAAATTCAAATATATTTTGTGTAAGAAGTTGATTTATTTTTATACATTATAATAATCTAGGATCTTACTTAAATAGGGTCTCAGTAGTCTTTGAAGGGCCTGCAAAAACAAACTTGCTTTTGGTCCTTTGGGTGAAAAATGGATTGATCATCTTGTAGAAAGCTAGGTACCACCATGGAACATTGATAAACACCTGCAATAAAACAACAAAAGACCAGATGAAAAAGCTAACAACTGAACCATGTGTGAGTTCGGTCGGCCGTTGACTCCAGGTCAAAAGGACATAGATCAGAATATGTCGTCATGTTCCCAGCCAATTACAACAAAGAAATTTAAAATTTAAAATAATATAAAATAACATAAAATATTGTGTGTTGTCACAATTTTGTTTCAGGATAATACATCATATGCCATATGGCCCATAGTATATAACATATCATACGGCTCGTATGATTTAAAGAACACCGATTCATACATCGTAATGTTACTCATGCGTCCCGTATAAGCATCATGGTCCGTATGATGTGTCAATATAACACGTCATACGATCATGTGTGAAAAAAATTCACCTATCATAATTCATACGGCCCATGATGTTACTCACGCGGCCTGTATAAACATCATGGTTCTAATGATGTGTCAGTATAACACGTCATACGATCAGAGATGTGTGATTAGAATGTCTGTGGTGTTTCTTTTTCGCAAACTTAAAACAATCAAGATTTGGGTACCTGTTTTGCGACGAATTCCGGATAATTATCTTGGAGCAACTGGAAGACTAGCCGGAGTTCTTTCTTAAACGGCGCCGGAGAATATTTAAGATCGTTGATCTGAACGATGGTCGAGATTCCATCCGGGCTGAAATCTAGCTTTCGGATACTCCTTTCAAGAAACTGGATTCTCCACCGGATAAATTTCTTTCGTTTTTCATCATCCGAGAACGTTTCTTGATACAATTCTTTGCTCTGATACTCCCCAAACGCGTTATAGCATACCGGGTGGCCTTCTTTATCAACTCCGTGCATGTAAACAACCTTTTCTTGTTCAGTTCCCAAATCTTCTTCAAGAAGTGATTCAATGTTGAACTCTTTCCTCCATGCGACGACGTTTTTGAGCATAGTGAAGGCTTCTTTAACCTTAAAGTCTCTAGCCCGGAGAAATTTCAAGAGGATGACGTCACTACGTTCGTCAGCGAGTAAGGGGATTCCCCAGATTGATACTTCTTCTGGCAAGACCGGAGTCACCTCCGCCGCACAAGGTGGCGGAGGTGGCTGAGTCTGCTCGGTTTTCACGATTGTTTCTTGTATAGCTTCGATCTTTTTCGCACCATCTTCATCAATACAGGATTCGGATTCGGTTTTCATAACTACCTCCGTCACCTCCTTTTCCACCGGCTCTGACTCTGGAGCCGGCGTTGGAGGTGCATCCTTTTCTTCTTCTTTGCATTCAGTCTCCGCTGGAACGGGAGAAATCTCACAAGGTTGAGCTTCCCCATCCACAGCGGAGTTTGCTTTCTGCTCTTCCTTCGCCACCTTTTGTGGCGAGGTAGGAGGAGCAGAAAACTCATGTTTGTTAAGAGCTTCCTGAACCAACAATTTAAGCTCATCTAGAGCCTTCTTTTGTGGATCAGGAAGCTCACCAACAACATTAGTCTCCTCCTTAAACGAAATAGATGCAGCCACCTTCTCCGGCTCGGCAACAACAGTTTCTTTTGCGCACGTTTCAACCTTCTCGGCTTCTGGAACCTCGGAAACAACGGCCACATCAGCCGGGGTCTCGGACTGTGCAACGGTTTTCACAGTTTCTTGTGCCATTGCTGAATCAATTGATCAAACAACGTTTGAAGATTTAGACAAATGAAGAGATGAGTGAGGAAAATGAGGTGGGGAACTAGGTATTTTAAGGTGTATTGGTGAGTGGGGAAAACATAAATCGTGGGGTCCAAACAGCGGTTGATTCACAGCTCAATGTTGGTGTCATGGGGGCAACTATCATGTGTCAAGGACCCCACAACAACTCTTCCGACCGTTGGTCAGCCGTGCGCCGGAAGTTCAGTGACGCATTCATTTACATTTTCCTTTTTTACCCCATTTATTTATTTGTGTGGACGTTTTTATGAGCTTGGCACTTGTTTATTACTTGCATTATTGTTATAATTCATTTTATTTAATAGTTTTTGAACAAGAATTTTTAAGATGTAGTATGAGTCAACTTTTGTTTTGTTTTGAAAAAGTGGACCAGTAAAATAAGACAAAATTGTATATATAGTTAATAGTTTATAGTTAATAATTTTATTAAAACTAAATGTTAATTTTTACGAAGTTATTATGGTGAGAAAGTTTATTCCCTTATGAATTGGTGTAAAAAACTCGGTTGTCTATTTCAATGAAAATTTAAAACGGAGTCAAAATATGTGATTTTAAGAAATGTAATTAAACATCTCCAACATAATCTTAGTACGACTCATTTTATTTTATAACGTTTTTTTTCTCTTTTTTTTAATTGTAGATGAAGTGCATAAGGTCCTAAAGATTAAGTTATGGAACCTCAGCTCATAATGTCTTAGACTAAGAGTTTTCGGATTGTACGAACATCTCTTGAGTTCTTAGCTGTGAAGATTCGCGCAACAACCTCACTCAATGTGTGGCACTCCTGAGAAGTGGTCGACATAAGTAATGTGGAAACCTTACTATGTTGAGTGTGAATCCACTTGATCAAGTGGACATCAGAAAAGCCTTTCTGACCAAAGGATAAGAGGATAAGAAGACATGGGTTATCCAATCTTCTCTGTGACCCATTATTCTCGGATCTTGTTTCTTGACTTTCTTCTTACATCCAATCTTATATAAGAGATTGTTTTGTATCTGTAATACTTGTATCAAGCTTAATAACAAATACTCTCCTAGTTACCGAGAGTGGATGTAGGTCAGAACCGGACCGAACCACTATAAATCTTTGTGTTCTTAATTGTGTGTGAGTGTGAGTTCTGTGTTATTTGTGTTCGTGTGACCCGTTTGATCCCCAACAACTGGTATCAGAGCACAGACTATTGTTGTTGAACACGAACACAGAGGTGTAGCAAGAGGAAGAAGATACTGACCTGTGAAATCGGAACTAGGGTTCTGATCAGAGACGCTCGTCAGCCTCCGCCGCTCGTCAAGCCGCCGTCGCCGCTACCGCTCTCTTCATCGCGAAGCTAGGGTTTCCGATTGAAGACCGGAAACAACACACCAGCCGCCACTGCCAGAACCGTCGCCGCTCAGGTGAATCACCGCCGTGATTCTGAAGCCGCCTCCGCCAAAACCACCGTCGCCGTCGCGACTGTTCAGGGTTCCGACGAACCTGTCTCCTGCTCGTTCTCTTGGGAGATCGCAGGAAGAAGAAGGTTTTTTTTTCTTGTTCTGTGAAGGAAGAAAGAATTGTTCTAGTGGAATTGGGGAAGAAGAAGCACGTTCGTGCTTTTATTTCTGGTGGAGAAATTGAAGTTTTCAATTTGATCAGAAAGGCCCCTCATCTTTAATTCTGATGAAAATTGAATTTCTCAATTTTATCAGAAAGGTCCCTTAACTTTGAACAAGATCTCATTATCAATCAATACTTGTCCCTTGCCAATTAAAGCTTGAAACAGATAAGTTATTTGTTTCTGATTATTGCTTTCGCTCGTATAAATTACCACGTAGCAGTACAAACCCGTTTGGTTAGTAGTAATTTGGTAATTTTTTTTAATGGCAAAAGATAGTAAAATCAAGATTGATAAGTTCGATGGAAGTGATTATGGATTTTGAAAAATGCAAATTGAAGATTTATTGTATCAGAAAAGTTTGCATTTGCCTATGTCGGGTGAACAACCGGATGACATGAATGATGAAGAATGGAAGTTGTTGGATAGACAAGCTTTGGGTGTGGTTAGGCTTTTTTTGCAAAGAGTGTTGCTTACAACATTGTCAATGAAACAACCACATATGGTGTATTGAAAGCTTTGTCCAACATGTATGAAAAACTATCCGCTTCAAACAAAGTATTCCTCATCCGACAATTGGTTAACACCAAGATGAAGGAAGGCATGTCGGTTACCACTCACATAAATGAGTTTAACTCGATTATCTCTCGTTTAGCCTCAGTTAAAATAAAGTTTGAAGATGAAGTACAAGCGCTACTCCTTTTATCATCGTTGCCTGACAGTTGGTCAGGCACAGTCACAGCTGTTAGTAGTGCATCCGGCACTACCAAACTCACTTTCGAGAGTATTCGTGACTTGATAGTAAATGAAGATATCAGACGGAGAAGCAGTGGTGAGACTTCTAATTCTAGTTCTTTATTGCATACAGAAAGTAGAGGAAGAAGAAACGAAAGACGACATAGTCGAGGCAGATCCAAGTCTAGAAAAAGGGGGCAGTCAAAGAACAGAAAAGACGTTGAATGTTGGAATTGCAAAGAAAAAGGTCACTTTAGAAGCCAATGTACAAAACCAGCTGCAAAGAAAGAAGTAAACAGTGTATCCTCGGAAGAATTAGGTGATGTTCTTATCTGTTCTGTTGAAGATTCGGTTGAATCTTGGATTATGGATTCGGGGTGCTTCTTTCCATGCCATCTCATGCCCAGATATGGTCAAGAATCTACGAATAGGTAACTTTGGTAAAGTTCATTTAGCAGATGATCAAATGCTTGATATCACAGGTATTGGAGATGTAGACTTGAAGACCTCATTTGGAACTATATGGACTTTGAAAAATGTCAGGGTTATTCCTAATTTGAGGAGAAAGTTTATTTCAGTTGGTAAACTGGATGATGAAGGGTTTAATGTTCACTTTGGGGGTGGACAATGGAAAGTGATCAAAGGCAATTTAGTGATTGCCAAAGGAAAGAAGCAAGGTACTCTATACATGGCAAAAGTTTCTGCTGAAGGTGTTCATTCAATGACCACCGGTCCGAGTCCATCAAATTTATGGCACAACCGACTCGGACACATGAGCGAAAAGGGATTGAATATGTTGGCTCAGAAAGGTAAGTTTCCAGACTTGAAGAAAGTGGAAACTGAATTGTGACACCTGTGTCACTTCAACCATCAAACAAATGCCAAACCAATGAAATATTGTATTTCATACTTCGGACTTGTGTAAATATGTGTATCGTTTGCACATATCAACTCTTGTTCGATTTCAAGCTCTAGATCGCTTTCTGGAGAATTATACGCAAACTGGTGCATACAACGTACTCAGTTTAATGCGACAAATACTCCGGAACATCAACATATACTCAACATACCTTAAATAACCCTTACATAACTTAGAAATAAGTTTTGAAGGCTTTGGTATGGCAAAAACAAGTTAATTCGCTTACAGGGACTAAACTTGACAAACTGCGAAAGTATGCCAATTTGAACTGTAACGAACATTCCGGAACATGTCCATAAGTTAGACATACCATAAATATCCTTTACATATCTTAGGAATAGGCTTTGAGGGGTTTGGTATGCTAAAACAAACTTTTGGATCATTCAGGGGCTAAAAGTGTCAAAAAGTGCACTAGTTTGCACTTTCGCGCATAACTTACGTTCTGAATACATCCGGACATCCAAAAATTTATGTAAGTATCCTTATATTATGCCTTAGTGTTTGGCATGAGAAAAATCCATTCGTCGCACAACTTGGATCGTCTTTCGCGCTTATGCGCATTCCGTCGTAATTAACCGAACATCGCGACCGTACGGCCAAACGAACCGACATCCGACATATTTTTGAGCACATTTTAAGTTCCCTATACTTTAACTTCATTTTAGAGCTTTGAAATGGGGTTAACGGGGCTTAAACGTGCCAGAAACGCATCAAATACCAAGTTTTGGTGCTGCAGGGACTAAAATGGTAAATCTGCCAAACTAGGGGCTTACGGACCGTAAGCCAAAGCCCATACGGTCCGTAAGGGGTCCCCAGTACAGCAGAACCCACATTTAATGCTGATTGGCTCTTCAAATCGCGAAAGGTCCGATTGCCTTTTCACCCAATGAAAGGCCAAGGGCCATATTCAGTGAATCTAGCATTGTAACACATGTACGCACAAGATCATGGCACGATATTCGATAAAACGATCCTAACGGTTCCACTTTTCCTATAAATACCCCCCCTTTTGTGTAAAAATCACAAGAATCAGATCTAAAAAGCTCTAAGTTGAAGTATTGCTTCATACCTGAGTTTCTCTGATCTCGATTAGCATTCGGGGACTCTCCGTAAGTATTCTTTCATTGTTTTACCACTTTTCAAGTCCGAAAGTCGACGTTTTGTTGACTTTCTGCGTTGACCAGCTTATGGTCGATGCGAAGTTCGTTGGAACTTCATAACGTGAGCGTGATCACGATGGTTATGGTCCATAGTGACCATACCTACTGATTACCCCGTTATCTAGACTCAGTGGCGAGTCGTAGTTTCGGCCAAAATGCGCATTCTTGCGTGTTTTGTAACCAAACTACTCGTGAGCATCAAAGCCGTTTGTTTTGATGCCAAACCTGTTTTCTAAACTTAGTTAAGCATGTTCTAACATGCTTAGCTCGTCACTTTTAGTATAGTGCTTATATAGGGTCGTAAGGTAAGCGATCTAAACCATCGCTTATACTTTCGAACCCGACCTATTTGGTCGATCATTAGGATCCGACCAAACACATTAGGTGACCATAGCTATAACCTTCCGAGGTTATACCTTGTGGTCACGATGTTAGGCGTTCCATACACGTTCTACGCGAACGACGCGTTAGGGTAGCATAAACTATCTAAACGGGTCGTGATGGGTCGCAAGCACTTAGGTTAGGTTTCATTTTAGTATGTAGGCTTTGTTAAACCATACTACACGAGTCCCCATACTCGTTTGGTTTACGAACCCGCATACTATCCGATCCTTCCGATTTGGTCCGGTATATTAACATAGCTACCTATTAGGTGTCGTTTGATATCCCGTGATCTTTAGCATTATCTGGTTATATTACAAGGAAGTCAAAGCAATCTCAGGTGAGTACATTGAACCCCATCTTTTACATGTTTTCGAGGAGTCAATGTGAGTACATTGAACCCCTCTTTTACTGTTTTCCAAACTGTTTTGGGGTGAAACACATGTGCCTATCTGTTACATTCATGTTTTCCATGTTTTCACATCATATGCCTGCTATGTTGTTAGTACATTATAGTACACGATTTCATTACATTTTATGCTATGTATGCCCATTGTGTGCGTACTTAGTGCATTGATTTACATGAACATTTCTGTTGCATATGTTTACTCAGCATATGGACACATTGATTTACATGAACATTTCTGCTGCATATGTTTACTCAGCATATGGGCACATTGATTTACATGAACATTTCTGCTGCATATGTTTACTCAGCATATGGGCACATTGATTTACATGAATATTTCTGCTTCGTATGTTTACTTAGCATACTTAGTACAATTGTTTACATCACATGCCTTCATTTTGTTATGACATTTGGTTTGTTTAACATGGGACAATACATTCATTAACATTGATCACGCCGTTCGTTAGTAGGTAATGGTACCATAGGAATTGACAACTCCCGTTTCTGAAATCCTGGGTTTGATAGGATTGGAAGGAATGACCGAATTCGATATACATAACTTAGATAAGCCTTTAATTTGTTTAAGGGTTTATCGCCACAGTCTCAAGGCTTGGATGTATGCATAGTTTACAATACCGCATAAATGTTAATGTCAATAGAGCATGCACTTTTCCACAGAACATAACGTTGATTTAAACCACGTTTTACTTCAACGACTTGTTTTGTGCATTTTACATATGGTTTAAGTTGATACATTTCGCTTACCATACATGATACATTTTGGGATACACATTACATGATTTACATTGAACATAAACACGTTGACATTGACATTCACATTTGGTGATTTACATTGAACATAGACATTTGACATGGTTTACACAATAAACAATTGAGTTATACAAGAACAATCTTACATGGTGGATGGTTTGGGTAAGTGATTTAGTAACGAGGCGTGTGTAATATGATACAAGCATGGTGGATACGCCGCTGGTACTTCCTATATATAAGTGTTTGTATGGTATTACATATCGTAGCGTTATTTGAATCATTTCAATTTGAGACATATGACATTTTATATAAATAACACACTTTTCACGAGACATTGCTCTACAAACGACTTATCTTATACAAACACATTTTACATGGTTATCCGTTTAACCATATAGTGTCTTCTTATTTATACATATCATCTGATTTTATCGTTTTTTTTCAAATGATTTACAAGATAAAGCAAATTACAAGGTTCATGACCAAACATTTTCTCAAACATAAGTCATGAATTCCGTCTTCATAAAACCAATGTATCTCACATGCATTTTTATGCTGACGTACCTATTTTCACATGTGTTTTCAGGAGATGATGCATAGGACTTATCAAGATATACTTAGGCGGACCTGTGCCTTAGTGACTTAAAACGAGACAAGAACTAGTTAATTTATGATATGTGCTATTTGGTTCTTGTTTGAACAATGTAAACTTTCATGTTTGATCAATAAAACGGAACTTCAATTGCCATGGATTTGAAACAATTAATTCTGTTACAACACTCCCCGACATTTCCGCCACGTTTTGTATGTTCTCCGTGGTCGGGGTGTGACAGAAAAGTTGGTATCAGAGCCAATGGTTATAGGGAATTAGGTTATTAGTAATGCTTTGACCTAGTCTATAACCTTCCTAGGACCCTAACGCGAGTTCACTTGCATTTAGTCATAAAACAATACCGTCACCTATCCTTAGGCGACGACCACAACAAGAGCATAAATTTCAAAACCGCTTTGAAAACCAATCATCTGTTCTAGGATGATTGATTACTAGGTTTTGAACCCTCTGTTATAAGGTTTTGAACCCCTTTGAATTTTCAAAACTCTCGTCAAAGTTTTGGGTCCTAAATAGTGTGAACACGTGCGAACTGGAAGAGTGAATGCCTGTACCCTGGGTTTTCTGTCCAAGGTTAGAGTGTTCGTACAAATCCACATAATCGGACCAGTCATTCTTACCTGGGAACTCTTGGGGTGAGTGTCCACTTATAGGCGAGCATGTCTTCGCGATACACTATGAGGATCTATTTACTTTGATTCAGCCTTGGTGTTTGTTTGATTCATGATTCAAACAAATGACCATCAACCGTGATTACGGTCGGTGATTGTAACATCTTATTCTTACCCAATACCATTTTATTTGTTTCCTTTCATGTTTTCCTCTTTTAGAATGCCTCCTCGACGCGAACACCAGATAGCAACTGCCGAGCTGGCAGAAATTATTGCGCAGCAGATGGCTGCTCAATTCCCAAATCTCTTTGCTCAATGGAACCAAGCCAACAACAACAACAATGGGACATGCAATTTCAAGAACTTTAACTCGGCTAAACCACTTAAGTTTAGTGGTTCTGAGGGAGCAACTGGGCTTCTTCAATGGTTCGAGAGCATCGAGAATACTTTTCGCCACGTGCGGTGTCCGGATAATCGCAAGGTCGTGTTTTCTTCGAGTGTGTTTCAGAAGAGGGCTCTTACAGGGTGGAACGGGGTAATGAGAGACCGTGGTGCAGATGTTGCTCTAGCACAAACATGGGCTGAACTGAGAGCTCTTATGATGAGGGAGTTTTGTCCTCGTCATGAACAACGAGCGTTGGAGAAGGAGTTTGATGATTTGAAACAAGATAGTGGCGAACACAGGGCATATACTGATAGGTTTGAGGAGTTGAGTCTACTTTGCCCGACTATGGTCGCCCCACTTGACAAGGCTATCGAAAGGTACATCGACGGCCTGCCTGACTCGGTACAAGACATTGTTACTGGTAGCAACCCTACCACACTCCGTCAGGCCATTGAGCTATCTGCAACCTTGACTGAATCGCAGATCAGAAAGCATAAACTTTTTCGAAAGGGTGACAAGAAGCCAATCGAGGAATCAAAGACCATGGATGAACAGACTGGATCCCCTGAGAAGTCTAACAAGCGTAAGGCTTCGCAGAATTTTGCGATTGCTGCTCAACCCAACCAAAACACCCGCAACCAACCAACTCAACCTCCTGCAAAGAAACCTTATGCCGGTACTGCACCGATATGCGACAGATGTAATGCACACCACTTAGCTCACTTACAGTGTCGTTTATGTGCATCATGTAGGCGACTCGGTCACCTGGCAAATGCTTGTCGATTTACCCCAAACCAAGGTGGTCCAAACCAACCTCAAGTAAATCCTGCTCAAGCTCGTCTTCCACTAGGTCCTTGCTTCAACTGTAACGAAATGGGCCATTTCCGGAGAAATTGCCCAAAGATTGCTAATGCGAATCCAGCGCAAGGATGAGCAATCAGATCAACTGGAAGACAATGTTGTTTAGAGATAATCAAACCTTATGTATTATTTTCTTTTGTAGTCAAGGTCCATGAAACAGTTGTTGTTGTCTATAAATAAATCTTTTATTCTACGTTGCAATGTACAAATGTGATGTCATGTATAAACAACGTACCCTCTACAATACCAACAATCAAGGAACCGTATTCCTTGAAGAACAGACTGCCCCGTAATTTCTTCCATCTTATTATCTCTTGTGTTTCCCACGAATACCCAAAGTACCACTATAAATTCTTAATAGGGTACCTAAGGGTATTTCCGTATATTCAAAAATCATTGTACCTCAATTCGAAAATTTGCGTCTTCTTGAAAACGAAATCGAATTTATAGGAGATCTTTCTATCTTCATAGTTAGATTCTTGCTAATGTTTAAAGTACCGAATGAAATCCCTGAAAGGGATTCCTAGTGTGCTTTAAATTCATGTACGTAATCAACAAAACAAATTAACAAATCAAAGATCTAGATAAACAATTTTGTGGTTATGTGACTATGTGTTTATGCATCTTGTCTTTCCATTTATGCATTTTGTGTTTTTGTATACTCTGGATATTCGCTATCCAAATCCTCGTAGAATCTTTCATACCTTCATATGAGGGATTCGTAGTAGGATATCTAAAGGTACTACCTCAAATCCTTAATGGGCTTCAACATTATAGTTAAAACCCTTGGATTGTAAAGTACTATTCCAAAGTTTAAAGACATCATGTGTTGATGTAGTTAAAGATTCCTTTTGGGTAGTTTAGTTAAAGAGATCATTCGTTGATCTAGTTAAAGAGATTGGTTCGGCAATCTAGTTAAAGATATCATGCGTTGATATAGTTAAAGAGGCCCTCGGGTGGTCTAGTTAAAGAGATCCTACGTCGATCTAAGTTAAAGAGATTGGTTCGACAATCTAGTTAAAGATGTCATGCGTTGATATAGTTAAAGAGGCCCTCGGGTGGTCTAGTTAAAGAGATCCTACGTCGATCTAAGTTAAATAGATTAGTTCGACAATCTAGTTAAAGACATCCTACGTTGATGTAGTTAAATATTTCTCTTGGGTAGTTTAGCTGAAGAGATTATTCGTTTGATATTTTTCCCATACGCATTATGAAATGAACTGTGCGGACTGTGCAAGGAAGTACGTAATTATGGAGGCCTACATAATTATGGAATTCAGTGCACAGAAACCACAGGAAGTTATGTCATGTGTTAAGGCCTACAGAGACAAGAGTAATGATACGGGAGAAGTCTTGGATTTTGACCCATGTCATTTATCCTTGCACTCCCCAATACTGATTTCAAGCACACACAAGTTTCCTATGATAACTCTTCACGGGAAACGTTCTCCTGCCCGTAGTTCGAAACTCCATGTTTTGTTACTACAAGGACTTCACTTTGTGGGTTGAAATTTTCGCTAAGGATCCTAACATGGCCCAGGGTTTTACCTAAGGGTTCAATGGATTTGTCTGAAAGCGAAACCGTCACAGCTGTCTTCACAAGTTTCCTCTAAAAACTAAATTTCGGGACGAAATTTCCTAAAGTAGGGGAGACTGTGACACCTGTGTCACTTCAACCATCAAACAAATGCCAAACCAATGAAATATTGTATTTCATACTTCGGACTTGTGTAAATATGTGTATCGTTTGCACATATCAACTCTTGTTCGATTTCAAGCTCTAGATCGCTTTCTGGAGAATTATACGCAAACTGGTGCATACAACGTACTCAGTTTAATGCGACAAATACTCCGGAACATCAACATATACTCAACATACCTTAAATAACCCTTACATAACTTAGAAATAAGTTTTGAAGGCTTTGGTATGGCAAAAACAAGTTAATTCGCTTACAGGGACTAAACTTGACAAACTGCGAAAGTATGCCAATTTGAACTGTAACGAACATTCCGGAACATGTCCATAAGTTAGACATACCATAAATATCCTTTACATAGCTTAGGAATAGGCTTTGAGGGGTTTGGTATGCTAAAACAAACTTTTGGATCATTCAGGGGCTAAAAGTGTCAAAAAGTGCACTAGTTTGCACTTTCGCGCATAACTTACGTTCTGAATACATCTGGACATCTAAAAATTTATGTAAGCATCCTTATATTATGCCTTAGTGTTTGGCATGAGAAAAACCCATTCGTCGCACAATTTGGATCGTCTTTCGCGCTTATGCGCATTCCGTCGTAATTAACCGAACATCGCGACCGTACGGCCAAACGAACCGACATCTGACATATTTTTGAGCACATTTTAAGTTCCCTATACTTTAACTTCATTTTAGAGCTTTGAAATGGGGTTAACGGGGCTTAAACGTGCCCGAAACGCATCAAATACCAAGTTTTGGTGCTGCAGGGACTAAAATGGTAAATCTGCCAAACTAGGGGCTTACGGACCGTAAGCCAAAGCCCATACGGTCCGTAAGGGGTCCCCAGTACAGCAGAACCCACATTTAATGCTGATTGGCTCTTCAAATCGCGAAAGGTCCGATTGCCTTTTCACCCAATGAAAGGCCAAGGGCCATATTCAGTGAATCTAGCATTGTAACACATGTACGCACAAGATCATGGCACGATATTCGATAAAGCGATCCTAACGGTTCCACTTTTCCTATAAATACCCCCCCCCCCCCTTTTGTGTAAAAATCACAAGAATCAGATCTAAAAAGCTCTAAGTTGAAGTATTGCTTCATACCTGAGTTTCTCTGATCTCGATTAGCATTCGGGGACTCTCCGTAAGTATTCTTTCATTGTTTTACCGCTTTTCAAGTCCGAAAGTCGACGTTTTGTTGACTTTCTGCGTTGACCAGCTTATGGTCGATGCGAAGTTCGTTGGAACTTCATAACGTGAGCGTGATCACGATGGTTATGGTCCATAGTGACCATACCTACTGATTACCCCGTTATCTAGACTCAGTGGCGAGTCGTAGTTTCGGCCAAAATGCGCATTCTTGCGTCTTTTGTAACCAAACTACTCGTGAGCATCAAAGCCGTTTGTTTTGATGCCAAACCTGTTTTCTAAACTTAGTTAAGCATGTTCTAACATGCTTAGCTCGTCACTTTTAGTATAGTGCTTATATAGGGTCGTAAGGTAAGCGATCTAAACCATCGCTTATACTTTCGAACCCGACCTATTTGGTCGATCATTAGGATCCGACTAAACACATTAGGTGACCTAGCTATAACCTTCCGAGGTTATACCTTGTGGTCACGATGTTAGGCGTTCCATACGCGTTCTACGCGAACGACGCGTTAGGGTAGCATAAGCTATCTAAACGGGTCGTGATGGGTCGCAAGCACTTAGGTTAGGTTTCATTTTAGTATGTAGGCTTTGTTAAACCATATTACACGAGTCCCCATACTCGTTTGGTTTACGAACCCGCATACTATCCGATCCTTCCGATTTGGTCCGGTATATTAACATAGCTACCTATTAGGTGCCGTTTGATATCCCGTGATCTTTAGCATTATCTGGTTATATTACAAGGAAGTCAAAGCAATCTCAGGTGAGTACATTGAACCCCATCTTTTACATGTTTTCGAGGAGTCAATGTGAGTACATTGAACCCCTCTTTTACTATTTTCCAAACTGTTTTGGGGTGAAACACATGTGCCTATCTGTTACATTCATGCTTTCCATGTTTTCACATCATATGCCTGCTATGTTGTTAGTACATTATAGTACACGATTTCATTACATTTTATGCTATGTATGCCCATTGTGTGCGTACTTAGTGCATTGATTTACATGAACATTTCTGTTGCATATGTTTACTCAGCATATGGACACATTGATTTACATGAACATTTCTGCTGCATATGTTTACTCAGCATATGGGCACATTGATTTACATGAACATTTCTGCTGCATATGTTTACTCAGCATATGGGCACATTGATTTACATGAATATTTCTGCTTCGTATGTTTACTTAGCATACTTAGTACAATTGTTTACATCACATGCCTTCATTTTGTTATGACATTTGGTTTGTTTAACATGGGACAATACATTCATTAACATTGATCACGCCGTTCGTTAGTAGGTAATGGTACCATAGGAATTGACAACTCCCGTTTCTGAAATCCTGGGTTTGATAGGATTGGAAGGAATGACCGAATTCGATATACATAACTTAGATAAGCCTTTAATTTGTTTAAGGGTTTATCGCCACAGTCTCAAGGCTTGGATGTATGCATAGTTTACAATACCGCATAAATGTTAATGTCAATAGAGCATGCACTTTTCCACAGAACATAACGTTGATTTAAACCACGTTTTACTTCAACGACTTGTTTTGTGCATTTTACATATGGTTTAAGTTGATACATTTCGCTTACCATACATGATACATTTTGGGATACACATTACATGATTTACATTGAACATAAACACGTTGACATTGACATTCACATTTGGTGATTTACATTGAACATAGACATTTGACATGGTTTACACAATAAACAATTGAGTTATACAAGAACAATCTTACATGGTGGATGGTTTGGGTAAGTGATTTAGTAACGAGGCGTGTGTAATATGATACAAGCATGGTGGATACGCCGCTGGTACTTCCTATATATAAGTGTTTGTATGGTATTACATATCGTAGCGTTATTTGAATCATTTCAATTTGAGACATATGACATTTTATATAAATAACACACTTTTCACGAGACATTGCTCTACAAACGACTTATCTTATACAAACACATTTTACATGGTTATCCGTTTAACCATATAGTGTCTTCTTATTTATACATATCATCTGATTTTATCGTTTTTTTTCAAATGATTTACAAGATAAAGCAAATTACAAGGTTCATGACCAAACATTTTCTCAAACATAAGTCATGAATTCCGTCTTCATAAAACCAATGTATCTCACATGCATTTTTATGCTGACGTACCTATTTTCACATGTGTTTTCAGGAGATGATGCATAGGACTTATCAAGATATACTTAGGCGGACCTGTGCCTTAGTGACTTAAAACGAGACAAGAACTAGTTAATTTATGATATGTGCTATTTGGTTCTTGTTTGAACAATGTAAACTTTCATGTTTGATCAATAAAACGGAACTTCAATTGCCATGGATTTGAAACAATTAATTCTGTTACAACACTCCCCGACATTTCCGCCACGTTTTGTATGTTCTCCGTGGTCGGGGTGTGACAGAAAAGTTGGTATCAGAGCCAATGGTTATAGGGAATTAGGTTATTAGTAATGCTTTGACCTAGTCTATAACCTTCCTAGGACCCTAACGCGAGTTCACTTGCATTTAGTCATAAAACAATACCGTCACCTATCCTTAGGCGACGACCACAACAAGAGCATAAATTTCAAAACCGCTTTGAAAACCAATCATCTGTTCTAGGATGATTGATTACTAGGTTTTGAACCCTCTGTTATAAGGTTTTGAACCCCTTTGAATTTTCAAAACTCTCGTCAAAGTTTTGGGTCCTAAATAGTGTGAACACGTGCGAACTGGAAGAGTGAATGCCTGTACCCTGGGTTTTCTGTCCAAGGTTAGAGTGTTCGTACAAATCCACATAATCGGACCAGTCATTCTTACCTGGGAACTCTTGGGGTGAGTGTCCACTTATAGGCGAGCATGTCTTCGCGATACACTATGAGGATCTATTTACTTTGATTCAGCCTTGGTGTTTGTTTGATTCATGATTCAAACAAATGACCATCAACCGTGATTACGGTCGGTGATTGTAACATCTTATTCTTACCCAATACCATTTTATTTGTTTCCTTTCATGTTTTCCTCTTTTAGAATGCCTCCTCGACGCGAACACCAGATAGCAACTGCCGAGCTGGCAGAAATTATTGCGCAGCAGATGGCTGCTCAATTCCCAAATCTCTTTGCTCAATGGAACCAAGCCAACAACAACAACAATGGGACATGCAATTTCAAGAACTTTAACTCGGCTAAACCACTTAAGTTTAGTGGTTCTGAGGGAGCAACTGGGCTTCTTCAATGGTTCGAGAGCATCGAGAATACTTTTCGCCACGTGCGGTGTCCGGATAATCGCAAGGTCGTGTTTTCTTCGAGTGTGTTTCAGAAGAGGGCTCTTACAGGGTGGAACGGGGTAATGAGAGACCGTGGTGCAGATGTTGCTCTAGCACAAACATGGGCTGAACTGAGAGCTCTTATGATGAGGGAGTTTTGTCCTCGTCATGAACAACGAGCGTTGGAGAAGGAGTTTGATGATTTGAAACAAGATAGTGGCGAACACAGGGCATATACTGATAGGTTTGAGGAGTTGAGTCTACTTTGCCCGACTATGGTCGCCCCACTTGACAAGGCTATCGAAAGGTACATCGACGGCCTGCCTGACTCGGTACAAGACATTGTTACTGGTAGCAACCCTACCACACTCCGTCAGGCCATTGAGCTATCTGCAACCTTGACTGAATCGCAGATCAGAAAGCATAAACTTTTTCGAAAGGGTGACAAGAAGCCAATCGAGGAATCAAAGACCATGGATGAACAGACTGGATCCCCTGAGAAGTCTAACAAGCGTAAGGCTTCGCAGAATTTTGCGATTGCTGCTCAACCCAACCAAAACACCCGCAACCAACCAACTCAACCTCCTGCAAAGAAACCTTATGCCGGTACTGCACCGATATGCGACAGATGTAATGCACACCACTTAGCTCACTTACAGTGTCGTTTATGTGCATCATGTAGGCGACTCGGTCACCTGGCAAATGCTTGTCGATTTACCCCAAACCAAGGTGGTCCAAACCAACCTCAAGTAAATCCTGCTCAAGCTCGTCTTCCACTAGGTCCTTGCTTCAACTGTAACGAAATGGGCCATTTCCGGAGAAATTGCCCAAAGATTGCTAATGCGAATCCAGCGCAAGGATGAGCAATCGGATCAACTGGAAGACAATGTTGTTTAGAGATAATCAAACCTTATGTATTATTTTCTTTTGTAGTCAAGGTCCATGAAACAGTTGTTGTTGTCTATAAATAAATCTTTTATTCTACGTTGCAATGTACAAATGTGATGTCATGTATAAACAACGTACCCTCTACAATACCAACAATCAAGGAACCGTATTCCTTGAAGAACAGACTGCCCCGTAATTTCTTCCATCTTATTATCTCTTGTGTTTCCCACGAATACCCAAAGTACCACTATAAATTCTTAATAGGGTACCTAAGGGTATTTCCGTATATTCAAAAATCATTGTACCTCAATTCGAAAATTTGCGTCTTCTTGAAAACGAAATCGAATTTATAGGAGATCTTTCTATCTTCATAGTTAGATTCTTGCTAATGTTTAAAGTACCGAATGAAATCCCTGAAAGGGATTCCTAGTGTGCTTTAAATTCATGTACGTAATCAACAAAACAAATTAACAAATCAAAGATCTAGATAAACAATTTTGTGGTTATGTGACTATGTGTTTATGCATCTTGTCTTTCCATTTATGCATTTTGTGTTTTTGTATACTCTGGATATTCGCTATCCAAATCCTCGTAGAATCTTTCATACCTTCATATGAGGGATTCGTAGTAGGATATCTAAAGGTACTACCTCAAATCCTTAATGGGCTTCAACATTATAGTTAAAACCCTTGGATTGTAAAGTACTATTCCAAAGTTTAAAGACATCATGTGTTGATGTAGTTAAAGATTCCTTTTGGGTAGTTTAGTTAAAGAGATCATTCGTTGATCTAGTTAAAGAGATTGGTTCGGCAATCTAGTTAAAGATATCATGCGTTGATATAGTTAAAGAGGCCCTCGGGTGGTCTAGTTAAAGAGATCCTACGTCGATCTAAGTTAAAGAGATTGGTTCGACAATCTAGTTAAAGATGTCATGCGTTGATATAGTTAAAGAGGCCCTCGGGTGGTCTAGTTAAAGAGATCCTACGTCGATCTAAGTTAAATAGATTAGTTCGACAATCTAGTTAAAGACATCCTACGTTGATGTAGTTAAATATTTCTCTTGGGTAGTTTAGCTGAAGAGATTATTCGTTTGATATTTTTCCCATACGCATTATGAAATGAACTGTGCGGACTGTGCAAGGAAGTACGTAATTATGGAGGCCTACATAATTATGGAATTCAGTGCACAGAAACCACAGGAAGTTATGTCATGTGTTAAGGCCTACAGAGACAAGAGTAATGATACGGGAGAAGTCTTGGATTTTGACCCATGTCATTTATCCTTGCACTCCCCAATACTGATTTCAAGCACACACAAGTTTCCTATGATAACTCTTCACGGGAAACGTTCTCCTGCCCGTAGTTCGAAACTCCATGTTTTGTTACTACAAGGACTTCACTTTGTGGGTTGAAATTTTCGCTAAGGATCCTAACATGGCCCAGGGTTTTACCTAAGGGTTCAATGGATTTGTCTGAAAGCGAAACCGTCACAGCTGTCTTCACAAGTTTCCTCTAAAAACTAAATTTCGGGACGAAATTTCCTAAAGTAGGGGAGACTGTGACACCTGTGTCACTTCAACCATCAAACAAATGCCAAACCAATGAAATATTGTATTTCATACTTCGGACTTGTGTAAATATGTGTATCGTTTGCACATATCAACTCTTGTTCGATTTCAAGCTCTAGATCGCTTTCTGGAGAATTATACGCAAACTGGTGCATACAACGTACTCAGTTTAATGCGACAAATACTCCGGAACATCAACATATACTCAACATACCTTAAATAACCCTTACATAACTTAGAAATAAGTTTTGAAGGCTTTGGTATGGCAAAAACAAGTTAATTCGCTTACATGGACTAAACTTGACAAACTGCGAAAGTATGCCAATTTGAACTGTAACGAACATTCCGGAACATGTCCATAAGTTAGACATACCATAAATATCCTTTACATAGCTTAGGAATAGGCTTTGAGGGGTTTGGTATGCTAAAACAAACTTTTGGATCATTCAGGGGCTAAAAGTGTCAAAAAGTGCACTAGTTTGCACTTTCGCGCATAACTTACGTTCTGAATACATCTGGACATCTAAAAATTTATGTAAGCATCCTTATATTATGCCTTAGTGTTTGGCATGAGAAAAACCCATTCGTCGCACAATTTGGATCGTCTTTCGCGCTTATGCGCATTCCGTCGTAATTAACCGAACATCGCGACCGTACGGCCAAACGAACCGACATCTGACATATTTTTGAGCACATTTTAAGTTCCCTATACTTTAACTTCATTTTAGAGCTTTGAAATGGGGTTAACGGGGCTTAAACGTGCCCGAAACGCATCAAATACCAAGTTTTGGTGCTGCAGGGACTAAAATGGTAAATCTGCCAAACTAGGGGCTTACGGACCGTAAGCCAAAGCCCATACGGTCCGTAAGGGGTCCCCAGTACAGCAGAACCCACATTTAATGCTGATTGGCTCTTCAAATCGCGAAAGGTCCGATTGCCTTTTCACCCAATGAAAGGCCAAGGGCCATATTCAGTGAATCTAGCATTGTAACACATGTACGCACAAGATCATGGCACGATATTCGATAAAGCGATCCTAACGGTTCCACTTTTCCTATAAATACCCCCCCCCCTTTTGTGTAAAAATCACAAGAATCAGATCTAAAAAGCTCTAAGTTGAAGTATTGCTTCATACCTGAGTTTCTCTGATCTCGATTAGCATTCGGGGACTCTCCGTAAGTATTCTTTCATTGTTTTACCGCTTTTCAAGTCCGAAAGTCGACGTTTTGTTGACTTTCTGCGTTGACCAGCTTATGGTCGATGCGAAGTTCGTTGGAACTTCATAACGTGAGCGTGATCACGATGGTTATGGTCCATAGTGACCATACCTACTGATTACCCCGTTATCTAGACTCAGTGGCGAGTCGTAGTTTCGGCCAAAATGCGCATTCTTGCGTCTTTTGTAACCAAACTACTCGTGAGCATCAAAGCCGTTTGTTTTGATGCCAAACCTGTTTTCTAAACTTAGTTAAGCATGTTCTAACATGCTTAGCTCGTCACTTTTAGTATAGTGCTTATATAGGGTCGTAAGGTAAGCGATCTAAACCATCGCTTATACTTTCGAACCCGACCTATTTGGTCGATCATTAGGATCCGACTAAACACATTAGGTGACCTAGCTATAACCTTCCGAGGTTATACCTTGTGGTCACGATGTTAGGCGTTCCATACGCGTTCTACGCGAACGACGCGTTAGGGTAGCATAAGCTATCTAAACGGGTCGTGATGGGTCGCAAGCACTTAGGTTAGGTTTCATTTTAGTATGTAGGCTTTGTTAAACCATATTACACGAGTCCCCATACTCGTTTGGTTTACGAACCCGCATACTATCCGATCCTTCCGATTTGGTCCGGTATATTAACATAGCTACCTATTAGGTGCCGTTTGATATCCCGTGATCTTTAGCATTATCTGGTTATATTACAAGGAAGTCAAAGCAATCTCAGGTGAGTACATTGAACCCCATCTTTTACATGTTTTCGAGGAGTCAATGTGAGTACATTGAACCCCTCTTTTACTATTTTCCAAACTGTTTTGGGGTGAAACACATGTGCCTATCTGTTACATTCATGCTTTCCATGTTTTCACATCATATGCCTGCTATGTTGTTAGTACATTATAGTACACGATTTCATTACATTTTATGCTATGTATGCCCATTGTGTGCGTACTTAGTGCATTGATTTACATGAACATTTCTGTTGCATATGTTTACTCAGCATATGGACACATTGATTTACATGAACATTTCTGCTGCATATGTTTACTCAGCATATGGGCACATTGATTTACATGAACATTTCTGCTGCATATGTTTACTCAGCATATGGGCACATTGATTTACATGAATATTTCTGCTTCGTATGTTTACTTAGCATACTTAGTACAATTGTTTACATCACATGCCTTCATTTTGTTATGACATTTGGTTTGTTTAACATGGGACAATACATTCATTAACATTGATCACGCCGTTCGTTAGTAGGTAATGGTACCATAGGAATTGACAACTCCCGTTTCTGAAATCCTGGGTTTGATAGGATTGGAAGGAATGACCGAATTCGATATACATAACTTAGATAAGCCTTTAATTTGTTTAAGGGTTTATCGCCACAGTCTCAAGGCTTGGATGTATGCATAGTTTACAATACCGCATAAATGTTAATGTCAATAGAGCATGCACTTTTCCACAGAACATAACGTTGATTTAAACCACGTTTTACTTCAACGACTTGTTTTGTGCATTTTACATATGGTTTAAGTTGATACATTTCGCTTACCATACATGATACATTTTGGGATACACATTACATGATTTACATTGAACATAAACACGTTGACATTGACATTCACATTTGGTGATTTACATTGAACATAGACATTTGACATGGTTTACACAATAAACAATTGAGTTATACAAGAACAATCTTACATGGTGGATGGTTTGGGTAAGTGATTTAGTAACGAGGCGTGTGTAATATGATACAAGCATGGTGGATACGCCGCTGGTACTTCCTATATATAAGTGTTTGTATGGTATTACATATCGTAGCGTTATTTGAATCATTTCAATTTGAGACATATGACATTTTATACAAATAACACACTTTTCACGAGACATTGCTCTACAAACGACTTATCTTATACAAACACATTTTACATGGTTATCCGTTTAACCATATAGTGTCTTCTTATTTATACATATCATCTGATTTTATCGTTTTTTTTTCAAATGATTTACAAGATAAAGCAAATTACAAGGTTCATGACCAAACATTTTCTCAAACATAAGTTATGAATTCCGTCTTCATAAAACCAATGTATCTCACAGGCATTTTTATGCTGACGTACCTATTTTCACATGTGTTTTCAGGAGATGATGCATATGACTTATCAAGATATACTTAGGCGGGCCTGTGCCTTAGTGACTTAAAACGAGACAAGAACTAGTTAATTTATGATATGTGCTATTTGGTTCTTGTTTGAACAATGTAAACTTTCATGTTTGATCAATAAAACGGAACTTCAATTGCCATGGATTTGAAACAATTAATTCTGTTACAACACTGCCCGACATTTCCGCCACGTTTTGTATGTTCTCCGTGGTCGGGGTGTGACAGAATTCTGTGAACCTTGTGTTCTTGGAAAACAAAAGAGGGTTACTTTTGTGAAGACAGGAAGGACACCGAAAGCTCAGAAGTTAGAGCTTGTTCACTCAGATGTATATGGACCAACCTCAGTTTTATCTCTAGGAGGCTCAAGATATTATGTTATTTTCATCGATGATTCAACACGCAAGGTATGGGTATATTTTCTTAAGCATAAATCTGTCATATTTGATGCTTTTAAGATATGGAAATCTGCTGTTGAAAATGAAACTAACTTGAAGGTAAAGTGCTTAAAGTCTGATAATGGTGGTGAATACATAAGCAAGCAGTTCACTGACTATTGCGCCAAGGAAGGGATAAAGATGATCAGGACAGTTCCCGGAACTCCTCAGCAGAATGGTGTAGCTGAGAGAATGAATAGAACTCTAAATGAGACGGCTAGAAGCATGAGGCTAAATGCCGGGATGCCCAAGACATTCTGGGACGATGGAGTTAACACTGCAGCCTACTTGATCAACCGTTCACCAACCGGTCCCTTAGATTTCAATTTTCTTGAAGAAATGTGGCAAGGAAAGGAGGTAAGTCTCAAACACTTAAGAAGATTTGGTTGTAGTGCTTACGACTTGTTAGAAGCTGGTGACAGGGATAAGTTAGACTCAAAATCCAAGAAGTGCACATTCATTGGTTATGGGTCAGAACAATGGTTACAGGCTTTGGGATAGTGAAGGCAGAAAAGTAATCAGAAGCAAGAATGTTGTCTTCAATGAAAATGAATTGTACAAAGACAGAAACACCAAAGGACCAGAAGTTCAGAAAGACTATGTTGAATTTAAAAGTGGTGAAACAAGAAAAGAAGCTTCAGTCGACATTCCAGAAAATGGGAATGAGTCAATCGACAGTGGGAGCTCAAGGGATGATTCTAGTAATGATTCTGTAGAAGAAGAAGAAGAAGAAGAAGAGGTCACTCCTCAAATTCCAGAAATTCCTCAGTTTCAACCAAGAAGATCCTCCATAGTCATTAGACCACCAGACAGATATTCACCATCTGTCAATTACATA
Source organism: Helianthus annuus (assembly GCF_002127325.2). Taxonomy (NCBI): domain Eukaryota; kingdom Viridiplantae; phylum Streptophyta; class Magnoliopsida; order Asterales; family Asteraceae; genus Helianthus; species Helianthus annuus. The sequence continues at coordinate 138,017,757 of NC_035437.2, read as the reverse complement.
CTTTTGACAGAAAATGATGAACCCTAGTGTTACTCAGAAGCCATGGGGTTGAAAGATTCATTGGAGTGGGAGTTAGCAATGAAAGATGGGATGAAGTCGCTTGAGAAGAACAAGACCTGGCACTTAACAAAGCTTCCAGCTGGGAGGAAGGCTCTTCAGAACAAGTGGGTTTTCACAGTCAAAGATGAACTTGATGGTACCAAACGGTACAAAGCAAGATTAGTGATCAAGGGATTTCAAAAGAAAGAGGGAATTGATTTCAATGAAATATTCTCTCCAGTTGTGAAAATGACTACCATCAGACTTGTTCTCAGTATTGTAGTAGCAGAAGGCTTGCATCTAGAGCAGCTAGATGTCAAGACAACTTTTCTACATGGTGACTTAGAAGAAGACATTTACATGACACAACCAGAAGGTTTTCAGGTTAAAGGTAAAGAAAACTTGGTGTGTAAGTTGAAGAAGAGTTTGTATGGTCTGAAACAAGCGCCCAGACAATGGTATTTGAAGTTTGATAACTTCATGGGAAGAGTCGGATACAAGAGATGTGATAATGACCATTGTTGTTACATCAAGAGGTTTAAGGGTTCTTATATCATTCTACTACTATATGTGGATGATATTTGATTGCAGGTTCAGACATGACAGAGATCAAGAAGCTGAAGAAGCAGATGTCTGAAGAGTTTGAGATGAAAGACTTGGGAGCTGCAAACCAAATACCCAGGATGAGTATTTTCAGAAACAAAGAAGATGGTTCTTTGACACTCTCTCAAGAGAAGTACAATGAGAAAGTGTTAGAAAGATTCAGCCTTAAAGATGCCAAGATTCGAAGCACACCTTTGGGAAGTCACTTTAAGCTTTCTAAAGTTCAGTCACCCAGATCAGATGATGACAAAACAGAAATGGCTAAAGTTCCGTATGCATCGACAGTTGGTAGCCTCATGTATGCAATGGTATGCACGAGACCAGATATAGCTCACGCAGTGGCAGTTGTTAGTCTGTTTAAGTCCAATCTAGGGAGAGAACATTGAGAAGCAGTTAAATGGCTTCTAAGATATTTGAAGGGGACTTCAAAAGTGGTATTACAGTTTAAGGGGAAAGATGTTATTCTGAAGGGTTTTGCAGATGCTGACCTTAGTGGTTGTAAAGAATCTTACAAAAGCACCACCGGATATGTCTTTACAGTGGGAGGCACTGCAGTAAGCTGGATGTCCAGACTGCAGAAAAGTGTTGCCCTTTCAACCACAGAAGCAGAGTATATGGTAGTTGCTGAAGCAAGCAAAGAGCTTATATCGTTGAAGAATTTTCTCAAAGAGCTCGGCAAGGAACAAGTTGATTGTGCATTATTCTATGACAATCAAAGTGCAATACACCTTGCAAAGAATCCTGTCTTCCATTCGAAGATAAAGCACATACAGCTAAGATATCACTTCATCAGAGAGCAAGTTAGTGAAGGCACTCTGAAGTTGAAGAAGATCAAAGGAAGTGAAAATCCATCTGATATGTTGAGTAAGGTTGTCACCTTAGAGAAGTTGAAGCTTTGCATAGCTTCAACTGGCCTTCAGGATAATTGAAGAGAAGGTCGGGTAACTCGAAATGTGTTTAGATCAAAGTTTTTTACAGAGATACTGATGCACAGTTGAAGCACAGGTGAAGATTATTCTGTGGCTTCAAGTGGGAGATTGTTGAGTGTGAATCCACTTGATTAAGTGGACATCAGAAAAGCCTTTTTGACCAAAGGATAAGAGGATAAGAAGACAGGGGTTATCCAATCTTCTCTGTGACCCATTATTCTCGGATCTTGTTTCTTGACTTTCTTCTTTCATCCAATCTTATATAAGAGATGGTTTTGTATCTGTAATACTTGTACCAAGCTTAATAACAAATACTCTCCTAGTTACCGAGAGTGGATGTAGGTCAGAACCGGACCGAACCACTATAAATCTTTGTGTTCTTAATTGTGTGTGAGTGTGAGTTCTGTGTTATTTATGTTCGTGTGACCCGTTCGATCCCTAACATACTAATGGCTAACATTGCAGACCAATAGATACGTTGATAAGAAAACCTAGGAGTCTAACACAAAATATTCGTTGGTAGAAATTAATAGTTTTAGGACCACATATCACGTAGGAAGAAGAGTAAAAAAAATACGTCATATCAAAAATAGCACCATACTAGCTAGGAGGAAAGAGTTAGCAACGTAATACTCCACCTTCAATACTCTCTCGCTTACTCTAAAAAATAAATACTTATACTCATATGAGAATCGATCATAAAGAAACATTCTCCTTAGTGTGACGAGTTTAGAAATTGTTTCCTTGTAAAGTAATTCAAGAAAAAGATACTAAACTAATGTTGTATTTATTCTTCATTGTTACCAAGCTTTTAATTATTTTAGCAAGAGTCTATTTTTCGAATGCTCCCTTTGGTATGTTCATATTTCACGTCTAGTCCTCGCTTTTCTAAAATTGCACTTATACACCTTATGGGCCACTCAACCATAACATTGGTGGTCCTTGGAGTAGATGGTGGTTAGTTTTTCAAGTTATATCTATATGAAATGTCTTTTTTGCCCATAATGAAAAAAAAAAACAAAACAAAAATGTAAAAAAAGAAAAGAAATACCAATGTTATAAAGTAAAAACTAGGCATGGAGTAGAAAGATTGTATTTCTTGTGATATAGTGGTTAACTCAAGTGGGTGTGCAGGTGCGATTAGGGCTATGGTAGTTGATGGGATTGATAATGGAATTGATATGGGAATGGATGTTGATGTGGTTTTGGTAATTTGTTGAAATGATGATGTGGTTCTAATGGGAGATGCTTGTGAGGTTTCTTCATCATCATCTTGGATGGTGGTGATGGAATATGTGTTGATGGTTTTCTTTTAAGAACACTAGCAGGGGCCTTTTTGGGAAATAGGCTTGACTGGTTTTTAGATGGTTGTAAGTATTGTAACATCTGTTTGCACTTTTGTAAATCCAACAGATGTTTGGATAATGTGGGCAGTGGTTTGAGTTGGTAAAGGATCAGTGGTTTGTGATGATGAAACAGTGGTTGCAGTAGTAGTGGTTTGGGAAGATTGAACAGTGGTTGTTGTGGCAGAGGTTTGAGAAACTGATGTAACAGTGCTTTTGTTCTTCTTGCAGATGCATCTTTTGATGTACCCAAGTTCTGTTTAACTCTCTGCTTTTCAAGCTTTTCTTGCACTTCTAATGCATTCCTGGCTTCTCTTGTATCTCTCCTCTTTTCTTTTTCTAAGGCTTCCTCCTTTGTCTTTTTGGATGCAGATAAAGCAGGCTTCTTTTGAGCTTTCTTGATTTGAGTAGGTAGTTTCTTCATGCCTTCTTCATTCTCTCTCTTTTTGGCATCATCTGTAGGATACCTAGGTTTTGGAGCAGTGCCTGTTGTTTGAAGAAGATGATCTTTGATAGCCTTTATCTCTGCTTGAGTATCATTATACTTAGCATCAACCATATTTCTGATCAACTCCATATGCATGTTGTGGGTGGCATCAACAGATTGCTTTTGAAGGTGAATATACATTTGAGCATGGGTCTCTATTTCTCTGGCAATTTCTGCATTTGTTGGTGGAGTTCTTGAATTTTGTACCAAAGTTTTCATTATCTCTTTGATTTCATCAATTGAAGACCCCATTTTGGTTACTCTCTCTGTTAATTCTTGGTATCTTAATCCATCAGCTAAGTTACTAGGATCATCTGAATTTCTACCATAGGTAGTTGTATTTGGTTTTGAACCAAATGCCCCTTGTTCTTGGTTCTGGGGACTTCCAACTGTTAATGAGTATACTATTGTAGACTCAACGGTTGCTGCCTTCAAGGAAGTCTTAGCTATGTAGCCACTATCCAACTGTGAGATTGTTGTCCCTATAGTTGTAGTGGTTGCTTCACTTGAAAAACCTGCAAGTGTCACTTGTGACACAAAATGTGTACCCTCCTCTGCTTGTGCGTTAGCAATGAGTTCTGTAGTTAACCTAGTCACTTGTGGATGTATGCTCTTAGTGATGGGTGATTGAGATGAACTAGTTTTGTTCAAGTCACAACAACAATTGCATGATGGTTTAATGGTGGTTAGTATGTTTATGGGTGGTGGAGTGGAATGAGAATCATCCCCGGGAAAAGGGCTTGAGAATAGGGGTGTTCATCGAATTGAATATCGAATTTTCGAATTATTCGAATCGAATTGTTCGAATAATTTTTATTTTTCCTTGAATTCGTATTCGATTCGAATTCGATTAAAACCTACCGAATTCGATTCGAATTCGTATTCGAATAAAAAACCCAATTCGTATTCGATTAAAAAATCGAATTAGAATCGACTTCGAATAAATTCGATTTAATTCAGATTCTTTAAAAACACCTAAAAAACTTTCAAAATGAAACATAAATTTTAAAGCAGCCATAAAGCACGATGTCACATTAAAAAGTTCCAAATAAAGTACCACAAGTCTAAAATTCAAAAGGAGAAGTCGTGAATAACCACTACACATTACAAGTTAATATTTTTACGCTTAGAAATCTATTGATAGATTTGTTACTTAGGTTTTAGTTATGGGCCATGTAGTGGGTTTGGTAATGGGTAATTTTAATACTTGGAAAAAAATTTGAAAATAATTTATAGTACAGCCTAATAAAAGTTATATATGTATTATATAAAAAAATAATAAATAAAAGTGTATAATTTTTATTCGAAATTCGAATCGAATCGAATTTGAAATTATAAATTCGTATTCGATTTACTTGACTCGAATTGAATCGAGTTCGAATTCTTATAATCGAAACGAATTCTTGATAATCGAATCAAATTTAAATGAATTTCGAATTTTTCGAATTCGAAACGAATTCTACACACCCCTACTTGAGAATATATGTTCAAGTGAATCATCTAACTCATTGTGTGGTTCCCTTGTGCGTACAACACTATCCCTTTGTGAAGATATGTGAGGAGTTTCGACAAGTTGAGATGTTTTCATCTGTTGGGAGGGAGTACCAACAGATGCTTAAAGCTGCATTTGTGTTACAGCATGTCTCTCTGGCATCTCATCCTCCAGAGATACCCTTATAGTTCTTTTAGACTTGAGGATGGGAGTGGAGATGGTTTTTGTGGTGATTTCTGATGTGGGTGCCACAGTGATGGGTTGTACACTGTGGGCATCAGGAACAAGTAGGGTTGTTAACGAGCTGAGTCGAGCCGAGCCAGGACCAGCTCGAGCTCGGCTCGAATTCAAATCGAGCTGGCTTGGCTCGAGCTCGAATTTTAAAATTGAGCTAAGGTTTGGGGCTCGAGCTTGACTCGAAACATATTCGAGCCAGCTCAGCTCGGCTTGATTTAGCTCGATCAAACAACGAATAATTAATTTTACTAGTATAAAAGTACTCAAACAAGATTCATTTGCAATGTAATTAAGCCAGAGGCCTAAATATTCAACTTTCGTTGGCCAAAACACAAAAATTGAAAGTATAGCTTATTAGTTCTTTTGGTGGCTTCACCTTGACTTTTATAGGGGAGATGTTTCCTCGGGCTTTATGTTCAGAGCAATGTGGGACAAAAATGATTTTGAGATAGATAATTGAGATGGACATGTACAAAGAGGAACTTGATTATATTGTGTTATCAAGACTTAGTATGTATTAATTTTGTGAATTTTGCTAACTTTTGACAGTGATGAATAGGTGACCCTCACCTTTTTATTTCATTGCTTATGTGATATGCATTTTATTTTATTGCTTGTGTGATAGGCATGTTATAATGCTGCGAAGTACAAAGATATTTAAAGATGCTTTTATGATCCGTGGATTCATCTTATTAGATCTATATTCATGATCTGTTATATCATCTGCATAATAAGCTTACTTGTTGTACATTCTCCACAAACACATACATAGTATCAAAATCAAAGTGCATGTATTAGAATCATATAAGAACTCTTGTTAGGATCTGAGTTTGATTGTTGTGACAGTTAAAATGATAATAATGGAAGAAGATAAAACAGAGATGAAATATGCATCGGAATAATTAACTTTTCAATCACAACAATAGAGATATTGCTTTCATAAACAAGCTTTTATAAATTTGTAATTACAAGTCTACGTATGCATGAAGAATTACAACTCCCCCTCAGCCTGATCACTCCTTGTTTGTTCATACAAAATTGTCAAGGTGAAAGTGATGCATAGAACAGTACAAGCATTGTTCTATTTATAATACAAACGAAACATCTGAAGCATCTAAGCTGACGTCACCTAGACAACGACATCTAATAGCCTAACAAACTCCTAACATCTGCTAAAGCCTAAGCACTGTTACATTGATAATACATGAAAACTCTGTTGATCATCATCTGTTGAAAAGATCCTCTGTTGAGATTTATCATCTGTTGATCCACAACAGACCTTAGGTTCATCACACTTTAGTCTTCATCAGCAAAGGATGATCAGACCTTTGCTTCAACAGATTTTGTCTCCATCAGCAGAGGTTCTCTTTGGCATACCTTTGGCTTTAGCAGACTTTAGAGAAAGCAGATGTTGCTTCTTTGCCATTAGGAGGAGCATATCTTCAAAACAGTGTTATTGGTGATCAGAGGTTGTAGACTATTTTGCCTTTCCAATCATCTGTTCTTTTGTGAGGTCCACTAGATTCAACAACTCTTAAAATTGGTACTTGTAAGAACTAACTAAATATTAAGATTCAGATATATAGGCTAACAAATTCACAAATTTATATCTCTATTAAAATTAATATATATAAAATAGAATAATTCGAGCCGGCTCACGAGCTACGAGCCGAGCCGAGCCGAGCCAGGCATAGCTCGAGCTCAGCTCGTTTTCAAACCGAGCCAATCCGGCTCATTTACAATTGAGCTAATTTCGAGCCGAGCTATTTTCGAGTTTTTTTCGAGCGAACCTCAGCGAGTTGCGAGCCGCGAGCTTTTTGAACACTCCGTGAAGCAGTGTGCTCAACAATAGATGTTAGGACAACATACGTTGCCCTTGTTTCTAAAACATTTTGTTCATCAATATTTTCTTGACTTTTATTAGTCATCATGCATTTAAATGTTTCATTAGAAAGGCTTTTCATTTGCAGGGCTTCACCCTGTTAAAAATGTTTTGTGTCAAAATCTTTTGAAGATAAAAGCATAAAAGCATGGGATACATGAGAAAGGCTTTGGCAGCGCCTTTCTTAATGGCTTTCACATTTCCTGCCATATCCATAAACAAAGTTTGAGATAGCTTATAGTTTGAGTTTGTTAAAATATCATATCCCGCATACTGAGTTTTTAAAGGAATTTCATTAAATGAAGTGGTTTTTGCTTAAAGACATATGAGCATGGTATGGAAGAAAAAATTCATTTCTGGTGGAAATTTGGTTTAAAAATTGTTGCTCCGGTAAGAGAGTCCACCATTTTGACAATTTCTAGCAAGGAGTAACAGTCTTTGGGACAAGCCTTGTTCAGATCTTTATAGTCCACACACATGCACCAGATTCTGTTTGACTTTTGGACCATGACTGGGTTGGTGACCCACGTTTGATAACTAACTTCACGCAATATGTCTACCACGTTCAAGAGGCCAGTGACCTGTTTGTTCATTGCTTGAGTTTTCTCTACACTTAGACTTCGCTTGCGCTGGACTATATATTCGGAAAAAGGATTTACTTTGGATGTGAACGTATGTTATCTGATATGGTGGGGCCGAGAGTAACTATTTGCTCTGGGTACTTGGGGTTGATCGCCCACGCCTCCGATTCAGTTCCTGGCGTGCGTTTAGTGACCTCTACGGGACGTGCCTCTTCGGTGGCCAGTCATTCTTTGCTTTCATAAATGCAACCCTGTTTCGGTTGGGAAACCTACAGCTGAGTGAGGGGTTGAGGTTACCATGTTAAAGTCACCTGCGCACTCCCTCCCTAGCCGGGAATGCACCAGAAGCACCATGAAATTGACATTCTCTATCCTTGAATGCTTGTCGTCAGTAAACGTGACTGGGAATGAGATCTGGCCCAACGATTGCACTAGTTTGTTGCACAATCCAGTCAACGGGACGTCAAGTGGGACGAGTCAGTCCTTATCTTCTTGGTCAAATTGGTTGTAGCACTGCTAGTAAATAACGTATGCACTGCTCTAGCGTCAATGAAAACATAACTTGAACGATAATGACCAATCATTCCAATGATGGCTAGTGGGCGTCTGTCTCTGGGACCTCCGCGCACCAAGTGGTCGTGGGTTCGAGTCCCACGGATGGTGCCAATGAAGAAACACCGGTTCTAATCCGCGTGGGGATAGAACCAAAAGGGTAGTCTCGACAGGGTATTAGTCTCTAAATCTCTACTTGATCGACAAAGCCTGTAACGATCTACAAAACAAAAACACCATGAGCTCGTTAGTAGAAGGAGAGGGGGGTTCTTCTCGTAACCACCATCCGGCATGAGAATAAATATGTTTTAAGAAGAATAAACCAAGTGTGTGTTAAGAGTGAGAGGAGTCGGATCCTTAAACCGGTGGTTGAAGGTTGGTGATGTGTATAAAATGCAACATATAAATTACATCAAATGTGGCATAAAACTAACCCTTTTTTTAGTACTAATGTTGGAAAAAGTGTGCTTTTGTCTTCCTTTTGTATTTTCAGGATTAAATGAGCTCAAATAAACAAAAGAATCAAAAAGCCAGCTAAATCTAACAAGAATACAAAAGGAATAAACATGGCATGCCCGACCCCTCGACAACATCCTCCCAAACAAAAACAAGAGAACAGAAGGCTGAACACGCCCCGTGCTCAATGAGCACGGGGGCGTGCCCAAGTGTCTGCAGAAAAGACAAAGTTGTAGAAGATTCCATCACCCACCATGGGGGCGTGCCCAGCGGACACGGGGCCGTGGTCAACTCTAAGATTCGCAGAATCTAGGAATTCTAGAAGTTGCCACGACGATTGATTCCCGGTCCTTACCAACTTAAACACGAGTAAGTAAATGATGGAGGCATTAGGACTAACCCTTTTTATTTCTACACCATTATTTTTCTTTTTTTTACCACCTACCCAAAATCCCCCTAGTTAACCCCTTTGAGCCTAAACTTTTTCATTTCTTAACCCACAAAACAAACACCCTTTTTCCCACCAAAACCCTTTTTCATTTTAAACCCTTTATTTTAGTAAAAAGCTCGGTTTTTCATATGACATTCCTTGTCATCAAATATAAATATATATATATATATATACATATATAGGGTAAGGATAGTGTAAAAAGGGCCTAAAGTGTGAGAAGTGTATTATAACACTATATATAATACTATATAACACCATATAAACACCGTATAACAATATGTAACACCATATAATACCATATAACACTATGTAACACTATATAACATTATATAACAAATATAACACTATACATCTATCATAGACATGCTATCAGACAAACTATAGTGTTATATTTGTTATATAATGATATATAGTGTTACATAGTGTTATATAATATTATATGGTGTTACATATTGTTATACGGTGTTTATATGGTGTTATATAGTATTATATATAGTGTTATAATACACTTCTCACACTTTGAGCACTTTTTACAGGATCCTCTACATATATATATATATATATATATATATAGGGAGAAGATCATGCGAGAACCACCTCTTATTGCGAGAACCAAAGCCAAAAAAAAAAATTTAAAAAATATATATTTTTTTTGCCACTAAAAGTAGCAATTTGAGCATAAAAAATATTTTTTAAAAAAAAAAGTTTAGATTTTTTTTTATTTTTTTTAGATTTTTTTAGGTTTTTTGAGGGTTTAGTTTTTAGCATTTTAACTTGGGAGGGGGGTGGGGGGGTAGGTTTTTTTTAGGTTTTTTGGGGGTTTTAGTTTTTAGCATTTAGCTTGGGGGGGGGTTAGGTTTTTTTTTGGGGGGGGGGGGGGTGGGGGTTAGGTTTTTTTAGGTTTTTTAAGGTTTTTTTTAGCTATTTTAGGTTGTGTTCATATTGGTTCTCGCGGTTCTCACAATAAGGGTGGTTCTCGCATGAGCCCCTCCCTATATATATATATATATATATATATATATGAAGCCAAGAAATAAAACAAACAAGTTCATCAAAAAGAACATTGTTTGAAGAATTGCTTCATTAAAATAAAACGTTATGGAAAAAATAAAAGTCTTACGAAAACCGACGCTTTTTACGCCTTTCGCCCTTTTCTACTAACCACTAACCCAACCACCTACCTTTAACCCAAGCCTAACCCTTCCCCAAAGTCCTCTTGATATTTACAAAGGTGTATAGTTAAAAATGAGGAGGATTGATTGCTTGGCAAGCATATGGTAGAAGTAAGTTCCATGCCACTCTCGAGTGTTTCACAAAAATACATCTTCGGCCGAGTGTTGAGTGATCTCCCGTGAGGTATGTGAACTTGTATATAAATGGAATTTTAAAAAGGCATGTTATGCCCAAATAAGTAATTTATCTTATGTAATGTTCTAAATAAATCATGACGAATAGGATTATAAATAAAATAAAAATAAAACCTAATAAAAATCTTGGAATCCCGACACTCTATGACAAGCCCAAAAATCTTCTCTTCTACCCATTCCATTTGGGAGTGTAAGCCACATTATAAAGAGTTTTGCTTGAGGACAAACAAAGATTTAAGTGTGGGGGTATCTGATGTGTATAAAATGCAACATATAAATTACATCAAATGTGGCATAAAACTAACCCTTTTTTAGTACTAATGTTGGAAAAAGTGTGCTTTTGTCTTCCTTTTGTATTTTCAGGATTAAATGAGCTCAAATGAACAAAAGAAGCAAAACGCCAGCTAAATCTAACAAGAATACAAGAAAAGGAATAAACATGGCATGCCCGACCCCTCGACAGCATCCTCCCAAACAAAAACAAGAGAACAGAAGGCTAAACACGCCCCGTGCTCAATGAGCACGGGGGCGTGCCCAAGTGTCTGCAGAAAAGACAAAGTTGTAGAAGCTTCTATCACCCACCACGGGGGCGTGCCCAGCGGACAAAGGGCCGTGGTCAACTCTAAGATTCGCAGAATCTAGGAAAATATTGATAGTACAGATACGCTTCTGCACACGGGGTCGTGCCCAGCGGACACGGGGCGTGGTCAACTAATGCAAACAAACTACATTTAATGAAAAAAGAGAAGATGGATGGACACGGGGCCGTGTCCGGGCTTCTGTGCAGGCTATAAATAGGGGTGCTTGGCTCACTTGCAAATTTTTCCTTGGCAAACCACCTCTCTCACACTTCACCCACCCACCACCACCATCACAACCCACATCCACCACCATCATCCATCATAGAGTGTGTGTAGTAGTCTCAGGATCCAAGATTGATAGTAAGAGTTCTTGACAATCGAAGGCCATGTTTGCCTAAGTCTCTTACATCACTTGGTGAAGACAAGCATTTAGTGTAATACTTTTTATTTTTAATCTTTTCGCACTTTTTATTTGGTTATGTATTAATGACTTTAATAACTAGTTTCTTATGTTGAAGGTGAATCTTCCTTATCATTTGTCCGTGGTGTCTTGGCATTATTTTACTGTCTATATAAAATAAAATATTTACACCATTCATATCTCCACGGTCTATATGGAGATATGTTGGCTACCTGGTCGGGGGTTAAGGGAATGGTTTGGTAAAAGTCTTGCCTTGTTCAGTGTATAGATCCTGCAAGGACCTGGGTCAAGCTTAGTAGGACCTCCTTCAATACCCACTGGTATTGGATGGCGGGGGTTCGAATTTCTTGATCCCCTCATATGTAAGCTACTATTAAAACATTAACCCGGCTACTTAGGATTGTATCCCTGCTGACTCAAACTACTTAGCCGAGGGTAACGTCACCTTCAAAAGAGGGGCCTACCACATTACGCATTAATAAGTTAATTAATTATCTTTCAATAATCCAACCCTTTAGGATTGTATCATTGCTGACTCAAACTACTGGGTTGAGGGTAACGTCACCTTCAAAAGAGGGGCCTACTACTATAACTAAGATAATCTCTTAAAAAATGCAAAAGTGCGGAAATAATCAAAGGTTACACTAAAGGCGAGTCGGATCCAAGTGATTCATCTTGTCTATCTGTTTTTATTTTTATTTTTATTTTTATTTTCAACATTTTTAGTTTTCATTTTCTAGTTTAAAACCTTTTTCTAAATTTTGGATTTGATTAGATGTTGAGGATAAACCGGTATTAAAAGCTCTTGTGTCCTTGGACGACCTCGGTATCTTACCAACACTATACTACGCCCACGATGGGTGCACTTGCCCGTATGTGTGTTTGGTGTTAGTAAATATCGTGTTTTATAAATTTAAAACTTGACTAATGTGTTAAAAAAGGGCTAAAAATATACTTAAAAATATATCACACCACACAGGCATCAAGTTTTTGGCGCCGTTGCCGGGGACACAAGGATTTTAAGAAAGCTTAAAATCGACAGCCTAATCAGTTTTTTTAAAACGCGCACACATTTTTCTGCATTTTAGTTAGTTTTGCATTTACAGTAGCCTGAACACGGGGCCGTGTTCACTGAACACGGGGCCGTGCTGCATTTTTTTATAAAACACCCAGATACAGAGTCTAAACACGGGGTCGTGCTCACTGAACACGCCCCCGTGCTGCATAAAACCAGTTACTTTAATTCAAACGCCCATATACAGAATTTGAACACGGGCCGTGTCCACTTAACACGAGGCCGTGTCTAGCCTCTGTTTCCGTTTTTATTTTTGTTTTCTGGTCTCGAGACTCTGTTGTGGTCTGCTGAGTGATTCTTATGGATCAATACTCAGGAGGCTACAACTACACCTATGAGGAGGATAATTATAAGGAAGACTATTGCACCATTTGTGGTGACCCACACTCGGTACAATATTGTGACTTATTTCAACCATCCACTTCATACACCTATTATGAGGAGCCCAGGTACGAGCCATCAACTTCATACACATCCTATGAAGACCAAAGGTATGAACCTTCTCCCTCATACTCATATTTTGATGAACCAAGGTATGAGCCTTCATACTCATACTTTGAGGAACTAAGATATGAGCCTCCACCTTCATATGCTTATTATGAGGAACCATGGCATGAACAACCCACCTCATATGAGTATTATGAAGAACAAAATTACGACCTTTATCCATCATATCCTTACGATGAATAACAATGGTGTGAACCATCTACTTCCTATGAGTATTATGAGGAACAAAGGATCGAACATCCGGATTCAAGCTTTGAGGATCCTGATCCTTACTCTATCACCGACATAGCCGATAGGATAATAGAAAAAATTAAAACTATCGAACGATGCATAAAAGAATCTCGCGCAAGGGAAGAGGAATCCCACGCAAGAAAAGAATTAACTTGTAATAGAGAAGAGATAGTTGAAAATGTAAAAATGGAAGAACAAGTAAGTGAAAAACCGACACATGAGTTAAACAACGAGAAAGGTGAGTCCGGAAACGTTAAAATTCAAGAAGAGTCTAATTTTCAAGACATTAATCTCTTGTCACCTTCTTTCGTAAATCATTATTTAGTACCCATTCATGCTAGGTTTTTAAAAGAATTAAACACTAACACTAAAATTGACGAAACGGTAAGCATTAAGTTAACAAATGATCAAACCTCGCTAATAAAAGAAGACCCATTTGAAATTAGCATTACACCGGTTCCATGTTTTTTTCAAAACTCCTTTATTAGTAATGTCACAATCGATAAAGATCTTTTTGTTAATATAATGCCAAACTACATTTTCGAAAAATTAAGTATTAGTGATTTTTCTCCACTTCAAATACCCATTTTTCTATCCAGTCGGAAAGTAATAAAATCAATCGGTATAGTTGAGGATGTCCTGGTCCAAACAAATCAAATGGTAATCCCATCAGACTTTGTCATCCTTGATGATGCTCCTCTAGTGTTGGGATGACCTTTTGTAAAAACCCATGAAGCTTTGAAAAACCGAAGTACAACAATCTATCTATTAAATTAGGGGCATTTAAAAAGAGTGTCGATCTTGAGCGTTCAATGAAATATCCATTCGGCAATAATGACCCCCTAATTGAAGATGAAAATGAACCACCTGATACAAAAGAAGAAATTGACCACTTTGTTGAAGAAGAGGTCGCAATAGAACAAACTTTTAAAGTTCTTGATCAAAATGAGCAACCAAATAAAGAGTCTCCTAAAGACCCACCTCTTGAGCTCAAAGAACTTCCAAAAGGTTTGGAATATGCTTTTCTAGACAAAGATGGTAAATCACCTGTAATTATTTCGTCAAAATTAAGTAGTTTAGAAAAAGCAAAATTAATTACACTTTTGAAAAACCACAAAAATGCGATCGCTTGGAAGCTTGTAGATATTAAAGGAATAAGTCCTTCCATGTGCAAGCACAAAATTTTCATGAATGGTGACTATAAATCGGTAATACAACCACAACGTAGGGTAAATCCAAATGTCCAAGAAGTGGTTAAAATCGAAGTCATCAAATTACTTGACGCTGGACTCATTTACCCAATTTCTGATAGTCCTTGGGTAAGTCCCGTCCAAGTAGTTCCAAAGAAAGGAGGTATGACGGTAATAACTAACGAGAAAAATGAATTAATACCAACAAGAACCGTCACAGGATGGGGAGTTTGTATAGACTATCGTCGATTAAATGAAGCAACGAGGAAAGATCACTTTCCTTTGCCCTTCATTGATCAAATGTTAGAAAGATTATCCGGTCATAAATTTTATTGTTTCTTGGATGGTTTTTCAGGCTACTTTCAAATCCCGATAGCACCCGAAGACCAAGAAAAGACAACATTTACATGTCCCTATGGAACTTTTGCTTATCGACGCATGCCATTTGGTCTATGTAATACCCCCGCAACTTTCCAACGTTGCATGGTGGCCATCTTCCATGACATGATAGAAAAGACAATGGAAGTCTTCATGGACGACTTTTCTATCTTTGGAGATTCATATGACCACTGCCTCGATAACCTTGAACGAATGCTATCCCGATGTGAGGAAACTAACCTCGCCCTTAATTGGGAAAAATGCCATTTCATGGTAATGGAGGGAATAGTACTTGATCACAAAATCTCAAGCGAGGGAATGGAGGTTGATCGAGCCAAAATAGACACTATTTCTCGATTACCACCCCCATCCTCCGTTAGAGCTATCAGAAGTTTCCTATGGCATGCCGGATTTTATAGGCGATTTATCAAGGACTTTTCTAAAATCTCAAGGCCTCTAATAAAATTACTTGAAAAAGATGCCCCTTTCATTTTTGACAAGGATTGCAACCAAGCATTTCTATCACTAAAAGAAATGCTAGTCAATGCACCTATCATGATAGCGCCTGATTGGAAATTACCTTTCTAAATCATGTGTGATGCAAGTGACTTTGTAGTTGGAGCTGTCTTGGGACAAATAAAAGATAAGCATTTTCACCCAATTTATTATGCTAGTAAAACACTTAACGATGCACAAGAAAATTACACAACAACAGAAAAAGAGTTACTAGCCATGGTATTTGATTTTAATGAATTTCGTTCTTATCTTGTTCTTTCTAAAACAATAGTCTATACAGATCATGCAGCCATTCGATATCTCTTCAAGAAACAGGATGCTAAACCGCGTTTGATCCGGTGTATTCTACTCCTCCAAGAATTCGACATTGAAATCAAGGACAAAAGGGGAGCAGAAAACACCGCAGCAGATCATCATTCGCGCTTAGAAGACCCAGCTTTGGAGGCAACCAGGGATGAGCAAATCAACGAAAAATTTCCAACGGAGTCCCTGGAAATGGTGGAATACCGAGAAGAGCCATGGTATGCCGACTATGCTAACTACCTAGCTAGCGGTATAGTCGCGAAAGGATGGTCACATCATCAAAGAAAGAAATTCTTTGCCGATGTGAAGCATTATTTTTGGGAAGATCCTTATCTTTTCAAAATGTGTGCCAATCAACTCATCCGTCGATGTGTACATGGTAGTGAAGCAAGAAGAATTCTCCGCCATTATCATGAAGGTCCATACGGAGGACATCATGGTGCCGCTAGTACCGCACGAAAGGTATTTGATTCAGGATTTTATTGGCCAACCATTTACAAAGACGCCCAAAGTCTTGTCAAGACTTTTGCTGCTTGCCAACGAACAGGTAAATTTCTTCCAAAAACGAAATGCCACAAAACGACATTCTAGTTTGTGAAATTTTTGATGTATGGGGACTCGACTTTATGGGACCTTTCCCACCGTCAAAAGGAGATAAATATATACTTGTGGCGGTAGATTACTTGTCTAAATGGGTCGAGGCCGAGGCACTTCCAACAAATGATGGAAGAATCGTGGTAAGATTTCTGAAAAAATTATTCTCTCGTTTTAGAACACCTAAAGCATTAATAAGTGATAGAGGTACCCATTTTTTAAACCATCAACTTGAGAAAATTTTAACAAGATATGGGGTCTATCACTGGGTCTCAACAGCATATCACCCTCAAAGAAACGGACAAGCCGAAGTGACTAATAGAGGTTTAAAACGAATACTCGATAAAACCGTAGGGTTAAATAAAAAGGAATGGGCCGATAAACTAGATGACGCTTTATGGGCTTTTCGAACTGCTTATAAAACCACAATAGGTACAACCCCATATAAGCTCGTCTATGGAAAAATTTGTCATTTGCCAGTAGAAATTGCACACAAGGCCTACTGGGCAATTAAAAATGTAAACTTGGATTTAGAATTTGCCGGTAAAAATCGATTTTGCCAGTTAAATGAATTAGACGAATTAAGGAATTATGCATACTCTAACTCCGAAATTTATAAGGAAAGAATGAAAAATTTGCACGATAAACATATTAAACCTAATGAATTTCGGGTAGGGGATCAAGTTCTATTGTTTAATTCACGACTTCGATTGTTTCCTGATAAATTAAAGTCTAGGTGGTCAGGACCTTTTTCCATCACCCATATTTTCCCATACGGTGCAGTCGAAATTAAATCTCGGAATGGAATTCCATTCAAAATCAATGGCCAACGGCTGAAGCTCTATCAAGGATTCATTGAGGATGAGGAGTAAGAAATCTCGTTTCAAACGGTCGAAGAAAGAAAGCATCGACATCATACCTGGTAAGTTACAAACAAGCGGGTTGACATCTAACCGGTAAGTCTTCTAACCAAGTTTTTGGGAAACAGGGCACTCACACGAGCACTTAGTTAAAAAAAACCTTGCCGCCCACGGGGCCGTGTTCACGCAACTGTCGGGATAAAACCCCTTTTTCAACACAGTTTCTTCATTCCACACGCCCCGTTTCCCCGAAAACTCTCTGGTTTAGGCGATTTTTCTGCAAGATTTCAACGTCTCCTCTACTTCTAACAACATCAAGGTATGATTCTAACATCATTAGTAGTTAGATTAAGCATTTACATGTAGTTTAACATCAAGATTTAGGGAAAATCTAGGGTTCTTCAACTTGAACCGGATCGAACCTCAAATTTTTGCATAAATCTGTTAGCATTAGTTTAGATTCATGTTATAGGAAGTAAATCAACTTGTATTGTTTGTAGATTTGCCCGATTTCTCACAAAAACCCTAAACCCTTGTTTTTTAACCGAAAAAGAAAAAATTGAAGGGGTAAACGGTTTGTTTTGGGAAAAACGGCACTTGGGGTTTCATTTTCGGGGAAAACCGCCCCTACTGGACCAAAAATTTGCAAGTTTTCGGGACCGGGTCGAAAAATGGGAATTTTAGTGAACAGAAGCCTGGACACGGGTCTACATGAGATCCAACCAAACCAACGCCAAGCTGCTTGGGCTCAAATAGGAGATGGCAACTACAATCCGAGCCAAACTAAGAGTACACAGCTGAGAGACCCTCTTTACCGCTACATCCATAGGGTCCTCACCTACTCTCTTAGCCAAAAGCACGACAGCAGCGGCGTTGTAGGGTTACGAGATCTGCTAGTCCTCCATTGCATTCACACCCGCACCAACCTTGATGTTCCATACCTACTACTCCGAAACATGCACTGGAACCAACTTGCTACTCCCCCAACTCCTATCTTCTTTGGAGGGTGGATCTACCGCCTTTACAAACATTTTGTTGATAGGATGCAAAGGTCTTTCCAAAAGAGCCCATGGTCGGGGAGAGTAGACATGGTCATTTGCCGCTCCATGAACTTAATCTATGAAGCGGATGACGGGACGGTCAGTTTTCAAAGAGTTCAAGGGCATGCATGGAACCCGCAAGAGGCACTCGTCTTACATGCACCACACCTCCGTCCTCCTCCTCAGTACCACTACCAGCACCACGGTGATCCGGGTCAATCCTCCTCTCAAGGAGGCGGTTTTCCTAACTTTCAGAGTTTACATGATCTATTGTAGGAAAACCTTATGTGCACCAGGAAAACCTACAACATGGCCAGCAACACGTACACCCGGGTCGGAGCAATAGAGAGACACATCTCTGACATACAGGATGACATTGGGAACATCCGGGAGTACATGGCAGGCCACGGAGGAGGCGGTGATGATGAAGACGAGGACATGGACTGAGCGGGAGGAGTAGGAGGTTGGATCCCACGGTTGAAGGTCTCACAGGTTAACCCCCTTATCTTATGAACATTTTCTGGCCTGCGTGCCACGTGTTGAACAATTTACTTTCTTTAACTCTTTTTAATTTCTGCATTTCTTTTTTTCTTTTTAACTTGTGACATGGATGGTTGAACAATGGTAATTTAGGATGCTTGTTATGGTTTGGTGTGGTATTTATTAGTTAAGCAGGTACATACGAGGCTTAGAGTACTAAACATTAGTGCTACTAAAGCCGGCACAGCAAAACCGAAGCCAGAAACCTGTTTTACACCTTTGCGGGTTGTCTACACGGGGTCGTGTCCAGCCAACACGCCCCCGTGCCCATTGCCCCAGACCTGCTGTTTGTCTAGATTATGCAGATTTTTGCCAGCCATAGGGTCGTGCCCGGCCGACACGCCCCCGTGCCCACCTCCTGTAAGTTCTCGTTACTGGCAATCTGACCACGGGGTCGTGTTCATCTGACACGGGGCCGTGTCCAGATGCCCAGTAACATTAAAATTTGTTTTTAAACACACTTTTACACATTCAATCAACCTAAAAACTTATTTTTGGGACAAATTGAGGACAATGTGTAATTTAAGTGTGGGGGGATGCTAAAACCTTGAATTTTGCAAGTCCTAATTACAAGCCTTACACAAAACTCTATTGGAATCGCTAATCACCCCAAATTTTTTCAAAAAAAAATCATTTTTTTACTTGTCTTGGTTTAATTTGGGAATTACAAGTTTTAAAAAAGGTTATATTTTTACAAATTTACAACCGATAGCGTCGTGATAAAAAGAACCAACATAAGAAAATTATGAAACGGCATGACAAATCCAGTTAAAATTTGATTATATATACTTGATCACATAAAAACCCATTCGCACAAAAAGTGAGTTTGAGCCTTTATTGCGCATACAAATACACATCTTTAAACTAAATGCTCATTTTTCGTTTCCTGTGTGAATAGCCGCTTGGTTTCTTACAACTCTAGAACTTGCCACGACGATTCATTCCCGGTCCTTACCAACTTAAACCCGAGTAAGTAAATAATGGAGGCATTAGGACTAACCCTTTTTATTTCTACACTGTTATTTTTCTTTTTTTTTTACCACCTACCCAAAATCCCCCTAGTTAACCTCTTTGAGCCTAAACCTTTTCATTTATTAACCCACAAAACAAACACCCTTTTACCCACCAAAACCCTTTTTCATTTTAAACCCTTTATTTAGTAAAAAGCTTGCTTTTTCATATGACATTCCTTGTCATCAAATATATATATATATATATATATATATATATATAGGACAAAGATCCGTTAGGAACCACCCTTTATTGCGAGAACCGCGAGAACCAATGTGAACACATGGCAAACTTGTAATTATACTATATTATATCAAAAAAACACGCGCGTTCTTCAATTTCTATTCAGGTTCTGTAAGTGTTCCCCTGTTTTTAGGGTTTCATCAATTCACATCGTTCCCAATCCATAATCGATCCACAATCGGCATCATCACAATCGGCATCAGCACAATCGACATCAGCATCGATACATTGAATCGATCCACAATCGGCATCATCACAATCGGCATCAGCACAATCGGCATCAGCAGCATCGATACATTGACACGACGGCGTGAACCCGCTGTTCACGGCGGCGTACAGGTGTGTACGATTGTCTTACGGCAGGAAAAGACGGTCACTCCCACCTATTTCACGGTGGAGGCGTTCGGTATAATGATTAGGGCTACATATAGTGTCTTCTGATTCATCCCGTGTTAAACCTAACGCATATGATGATCATCATCCAACAATTTTTGAATATCATCCTCATACACCTGATGCAGAACATCAGCAATTACAGTTCATTCAGTTTGAGACTAAAGGTATTCCATGTCCATTTTATGTAAATTGTGATTTTTCAATGATATACACGTTTGCAACATGTTCACAGTTATATTAGGTTGTAAATAATGATTACTCAAGAATATATGCACATGTGCATTATGTTGACTGCATCGTATTATAATTTATGTTACATTACAAATTTATGCACATGTGCATTATGATGAAAAATAACTTATGACATTATATATTATCTGACAATGCACATGTGCATTTTGGTTACAATTTTACTATTCACCTGTTCATCATGTTGACCTTTATTTATTTATTATTCTCTCAGGAACAATTACGGCTGCTATACATTCTATGCCCAATGGCACCCCATATTGGATAGGTGAAGTTGATATTGAATACATTCCTGTTATAACCAGTGTGAACACATGGCATTTGTTGTAATTATATTATGTTTATAAAAAAACACACACGTTCTGTTTTTTTTCTTATGTCATTGTTATCTCTATTTTAGGGTTTCAGTAGTTCACCAGCACCAGGTCATGGTCTTCACACTCGGCTAGGAGGCATTCACAACAGTTCACGGCGGCGGAGAGCCGTGCACGGTGGTTTTCATGGCATATAGATAGTCGCATTCATGTATTTCACGGCGGTTGCAGTCGGCACGATGTTTACAGCGGCATATGGCGTCTTCTGATTCATCCCGTGTCGATCCTCGTATATCCGATGAACCTCCTCATATATTGTCTAAATATCATCCTCATACAACATCTGATTCCGACTTTGGTGGTCCATCTGTTGTCAATACCGTTGATAGTCACAGAATTATGTCTAAACTGTTGTAAGTCGACATACACTTCATGTCTTTGAAATTCAGACTCTTTACTCTATGTCCACGTCACTTTGACTGGTACGACACCTGCAAATACAAAACATCAAGAGTTGCAATTCATTCGATTTGTGACTAAAGGTATTATATGTTGTAAATGATATGGTATTAAATGATATGCACATGTGCATTATATTGAATGTAAATGATGTTATATTAAATTATATGCACATGTGCATTGTGTTGATTGTAAATGATGTTCTATTAACTTATACGAACATGTGAATTATGTTGAAAATTAGACTGTGTCGTTGATGTATAGATTCTATTTATGTATGGATTCTGAACAGGTGCCTTATGTATTACTATCCAATTATGTACAGAATGGCATCAAACAAAAGGGTCTTGGGTGGCGGATAACTACAAAAAAATAGGGGATGTGACTGTGTGGGATTGGCAATAGAAGAACAAGCTGACAACCAGGGAGGCATGGGTGGAGTTTATGCATCTTTTGGCGTCGCTGAGAAACACCAGAATGAAGACGGGTCAAGATGGGTGGGGTTGGCACTCGGAAAATAAGTCGACTTTTAATGTTAAACCATTAGAGAGGATTTTTATGTCACAAGCGGGGACCCGTCGAGTGGCTTTGTAATGACATGGAACGGCTGGGCTACATCTAAAGCCAATATGTTAGAATGAAAAAGCGTCGAAGCCAGGTTACCGACAAAGACGGATCTGGAAAAAAAGGGGAACTTAGATCAGCAACACATTGTGCCCAGGTTGCGGATACGAGCAAGAAACTGCGATAACTAATATGGCTCGTGTGTATACGATTAATCAGTCGAATACATCATTTATTCGGTGATTACAACAAACTAATATGGCACGTCTGTATATGATTACTCATCACCGGTAAACTGTTGACCATGTATACATCGCTGACCGTATAAACATTGTGTGTACACATGCCATATATTTTATTAATTATGATATTTATATCTTCTTTTTATTCATTTTATTTTTTGTTTAGATACAGTAACAATTAAGACTGCCGTGCATCCTTTACCTAATGGCACACCATATTGGATACCTGATGTTGATGTTGAATACATCCCTACTCTAAATATAACGTCTAATCACTAGGAGGACATTGTGATGATGTACAACACTTATGCTACAAAATCTGGATTTTTTTCACACGCAACTACTTATATATTGATTATCACTTGTTTTTGTTTACATTCATTGTTTATATTTATTGTTTATCTACTTAACGGTGTAATATTAACTGTTTTATTCATGACCGATTAACATAAATTACCAATATGTCCACTATTTCAACACATGCACATGTGCATTACCCAACGCGTGCATTTTCAACATTGAAACCGTAGTAGCATCTAAACTTATCGATGCACTATTTCTAATGTCATTATGTTTTAAGTGCATGTACTCCATTTTTCAATCTACCTATTATACATTGCAACGTATACATTATACACATGTGCATTTCCCACCATATACTATGTCAAACAACATTATACATTAATACCGTTATGTTATGCACATGTGCATTGCCAATATAAATTATGCTACACATTATATCACATCAATAGGTGCATTTTTTTTTTTGCCAATATCAATAGGTGCATGGGCTAACATATATTATACCAGACACCATACAACATTGTAAACTACATATCCTATACCAAACACCATCATGGATTACCACGATGCATCATAATATATAAATATGCACATGTGCATAGGCAACACAATCATTCACGTCACAATATTTCACACTTATGTATTTCTAACATATACTATACCAACCACCATATAACATTTGAAAACGTTGTAAACTGAATATAATCATCCGGTAACACATCATATATCACCACCATGCATACTAATTCACCTTATGCACATGTGCATTTCCAACATATACTATACCATATTACATCAAATTATGGAATTAACGATCACATGGTTGTCATCGTCGAATAAACAAATATAAACTATCGTTAAAAGAAAATAACTAACATATAAACCACCATACAAAAAACAACCATAATTTTCAATATAACATCGTTCTATCCAACTTTCTTTCATTAATGTTTTCCACTGTCTTGTCGCCCTTATCATCCATCACATAAGATCCATCACATCGTGCATTCGTCTACTTGTCCTATTCCTTGTATTTCTTTATCCTGCCGTAACTGCACGTGACATCAAAGAATATCGTTCAACAGAAAGTAACAGTTGGATGTACATGTGCATATATTACCAACTGCATCATCGACTAATAACCAACCTTTTTTTTTGGCTTTTCACTTAACACTTTCGTATTCACCTTCCTTATCATCCGGCAGTTTTGTTGCCCCTTCGTCATTCGATCTCAACAAAAGTGTTATTTTCTTCGCTTTTTTCCAGTTTTTTGCCTACAATAATAATTGAAACATAATATAATCAAACATGCAATTTCAATTAGTGTGTGCATTAAACAAACTTTTTCATCACTGTAACGATATGAATTTGTGCATCTATATGCACATGTGCATCACATATTCTTATAATGATGCTTAAAATCAATCCATATGTAAAATTTAATGTTATGTGCTCAAATTCAATATGCACATATGCATCAATTTAAACAACATCAACAAAATCTAATTACACAGAATCATATACACGTATATTAAACAAAGTTGCTTATGTTTGCTATGCACATGTGAATCACATGAAACAATAACACCATCATATCCTAATTACATAAAACCACGTATCTTACACAAAACTTCCCAAGTTCACTATGCACATGTGCATTACCTAAAACAACAACACCAACATTTTCTAATTTCCCAAAATCATATACACGTATCCTAAACAAACCTGCTCAAATTCACTATGCACATGAATGATATTATTAACTTTATTTGGTTCACATATACATACTAGGTTGGCTATGGCACTTTATAAGATCTGTGCGATAACATAACAAGCACAGTTAACAGATCAACGAGTTGAATCACATTCATATAAGTCATTGATGGAAATCAAAATTACTGATAAAAAACAGATACCTAAAGAACAATATATATATCTACTGGTAATAATCAGATCCTTACCGATTGGCGACTAATTGATATTTGGCAAGGATAGCCGATCAGCGATTAATAAACGGACACGATTTCTGATTTCTAGGACATGTCGAGCAATGGTAATCGATGATTTTGTAATCAATTACTGAATGTAATAACAATCAGTAACCGATGATGAATGATTTTGTTCAATTTGTGCCATGAATCGACACGATTTCTGATTTCTAGGGCATGTCGAGCAATGGTAATCGATGATTTTGTAATCAATTGCTGAATGTAATAACAATCAGTAACCGATGATGAATGATTTTGTTCAATTTGTGCCCTGAATCGTGCCCTAATTTGTGCGATGATACGGTGATGTTGACAATGGAACTCGATGGACAGAGATTGTAGACACCGTGTTATTAATATTCAATATTTAATTACAATAATACCCCCTGTTCACACTGGTTCTCGCGGTTCTCGCAATAAGGGTGGTTCTCGCATGAACCTTACCCTATATATATATATATATATATATATATATATATATATATATATATATATATGAAGCCAAGAAATAAAACAAACAAGTTCATCAAAAAGAACTTTGTTTGAAGAATTGCTTCATTAAAATAAAAAGTTATGGAAAAAAATAAAAATCTTACGAAAACCGACGCTTTTTATGCCTTTCGCCCTTTTCTACTAACCACTAACCCAACCACCTACCTTTAACCCAAGCCTAACCCTTCCCCAAAGTCCTCTTGATATTTACAAAGGTGTATAGTTAAAAAGGAGGAGGATTGATTGCTTGGCAAGCATATGGTAGAAGTAAGTTCCATGCCACTCTTGAGTGTTTCACAAAAATACATTTTCAGCCGAGTGTTGAGTGATCTCCCGTGAGGTATGTGAACTTGTATATAAATGGAATTTTAAAGAGGCATGTTATGCCCAAATAAGTAATTTATCTTATGTAATGTTCTAAATAAATCATGACGAATAGGATTGTAAATAAAATAAAAATAAAACCTAATAAAAATCTTGGAATCCCGACACTATGACAAGCCCAAAAATCTTCTCTTCTACCCATTCCATTTGGGAGTGTAAGCCACATTATAAAGAGTTTTGCTTGAGGACAAGCAAAGATTCAAGTGTGGGGGTATTTGATGTGTATAAAATGCAACATAAAAATTACATCAAATGTAGCATAAAACTAACCCTTTTTTAGTACTAATGTTGGAAAAAATGTGCTTTTGTCTTCCTTTTGTATTTTCAGGATTAAATGAGCTCAAATGAACAAAAGAAGCAAAAAGCCAGCTAAATCTAACAAGAATACAAGAAAAGGAATAAACATGGCATGCCCGACCCCTCGACAGCATCCTCCCAAACAAAAACAAGAGAATAGAAGGCTGAACACGCCCCGTGCTCAATGAGCACGGGGGCGTGCCCAAGTGTCTGCAGAAAAGACAAAGTTGTAGAAGCTTCTATCACCCACCACAAGGGGCGTGCCCAGCAGACACGGGGCCGTGGTCAACTCTAAGATTCGCAGAATCTAGGAAAATATTGATAGTACAGATACGCTTCTGCACACGGGGTCATGCCCAGCGGACACGGGGGCGTGGTCAACTAATGCAAACAAACTACATTTAATGAAAAAAGAGAAGATGGATGGACACGGGGCCGTGTCCGGGCTTCTGTGCAGGCTATAAATAAGGGTGCTTGGCTCACTTGCAAATCTTTCTTTGGCAAACCACCTCTCTCACACTTCACCCGCCCACCACCACCATCACAACCCACATCCACCACCATCATCCATCATCCATCATAGAGTGTGTGTAGTAGTCTCGGGATCCAAGATTGATAGTAAGAGTTCTTGACAATCAAAGGCCATGTTTGCCTAAGTCTCTTACATCACTTGGTGAAGACAAGCATTTAGTGTAATACTTTTTATTTTTAATCTTTTCGCACTTTTTATTTGGTTATGTATTAATGACTTTAATAACTAGTTTCTTATGTTGAAGGTGAATCTTCCTTATCATTTGTCTGTGGTGCCTTGGCATTATTTTACTGTCTATATAAAATAAAATATTTACACCATTCATATCTCCACGGTCTATATGGAGATATGTTCGCTACCTGGTCGGGGGTTAAGGGAGTGGTTTGGTAAGAGTCTTGCCTTGTTCAGTGTATAGTTCCTGCAAGGACCTAGGTCAAGCTTAGTAGGACCTCCTTCAATACCCACTGGTATTGGATGGCGTCGAATTTCTTGATCCCCTCATATGTAAGCTACTATTAAAACATTAACCCGGCTACTTAGGATTGTATCCCTGCTGACTCAAACTACTTAGCCGAGGGTAACGTCACCTTCAAAAGAGGGGCCTACCACATTACGCATTAATAACTTAATTAATTATCTTTCAATAATCCAACCCTTTAGGATTGTATCATTGTTGACTCAAACTACTGGGTTGAGGGTAACGTCACCTTCAAAAGAGGGGCCTACTACTATAACTAAGATAATCTCTTAAAAAATGCAAAAGTGCGGAAATAATCAATGGTTACACTAAAGGAGAGTCGGATCCAAGTGATTCATCTTGTCTATTTGTTTTTATTTTTATTTTTATTTTCAGCATTTTTAGTTTTCATTTTCTAGTTTAAAACCTTTTTCTAAATTTTTGATTTGATTAGACGTTGAGAATTAACCGGTATTAAAAGCTCTTGTGTCCTTGGACGACCTCGGTATCTTACCAACACTATAATACGCCCACGATGGGTGCACTTGCCGATATGTGTGTTTGGTGTTAGTAAATATCGTGTTTTATAAATTTAAAACTTGACTAATGTGCTAAAAAAGGCTAAAAATATACTTAAAAATATATCACACCACACACGCATCAGTTGGTATTTATAGCCGAAGAGTAATGAAAAGAAATGTGTTGATGGGCCTTGGGCCAGACGCCGCCAACAAAGAAAATCCATTTTGTCTCTCTAACATGACACTTTAGTGTTTGCAGAGGTGGAGGAACGTTGGCGCACGGTGGTTGGCTACACGTCATTGTCCCATTTTACTATTTGTCTCCTGCATAATTGATCATCGTGGGAGCTGCATGGGCAGAACCTGGCGCACGATGATTGGTTGCAGGCTCCTGCTACTTGTAGTGGTTGTCCTTTTAAAAGTTTTCATGGATGTGCGTATGGTTGTAACACCTGCGCAGAAAACTTGGAAATGTTGAATGTTGCTATGATTAAGTGAGGGTGTGGTTCTATGCACACATGGCTTGCACGACATTTAGAACCCATACCCTTAAATTAGCTTTTTGACTTATTGGTGAATACTTTTTTGTGTAATTATCATTTGGCTCAAGAGGAAGTTTTTATGATTATTTATTTTAACTTGCACTTTTCTTTTGGTAGGATCATGGCATCTCATCATTGCACTAACTAAATATATGTGATATAAATGTTATATTATTTCTATTTTATATATTCATATCGTCATTAAAAGTATGTTAACATGTGATGTAAATGATAAAAAGAACTACTTATATCTTCATATATGTTATTTAAAATATCAACAAACAAATGTCAAAATACTATTGCTATATGATCACATGGTCAAGAAGAGAAAGAGAATGGCTCATAGTAATTTCACGATCCAATTGTGTATCGATCGTGTCTAGTTTGAAAAAACCAAATGAGTAAAACTTCACTTTTTTTAACTAATCACACTTGTTATGATTAGTGTGAGACTATTTAGTATTTTTAAATACTTTGTATTCAATGATCTCTATCATTTTAAAAGAGAAGTTGTAACAACGATCCTCCTGTTATGATATAACAAGAATTAACACAAGATTAGTGCTAAAACTTTAAGAACTTTAGAAATGTTATAAGAGAAAGAAGAAGAGAATTGTATTGTATAACTTATGAAAGTGTATACATGAGGTGCATTTTCTCTTCTATCTTGAGCTAGTATTTATACTACAAAAAGATTAACTATTTGGTAGACAAGGTTAACTATTTGGTAGACAAGATTAACTATTTAGTAGACAAAGCTATCCATAAGTTTGACAAAGAGTTCATCCACTTGCTTAGTAAATCTAAAGGTAAATCTTGATCTTCATGGTAAACATTTTATAACATTCATAACACTCCCCCTTGGATGACACTTTGCAAACTTCGAGGTCTTTAAGTACCGTCTCGTTAAAAACTTTGCTAAAGAAAAACCCAGTGGGAAAAAACCTAAGCTAAGGGGAAAAGAGTGCAGTCTATAGCTCCCCCTCAAGTTTGCAATTTGTAAGGAATCGCATTCTCCGTACATAACGCATGCCAATGTCATGAACATGTTTTCTGAAAGTTGTTGTAGGTAGTGCTTTTGTGAAAAGATCGGCTGAATTGTTGCTGGATTGGACATATCTCATCTTGACCCTATTGTCTTTAATAAGATCCCGAGTATATGTAAAGAATCTTGGTGGTATATCTTTTGTTCTGTCACTTTTGATATACCCTTCTTTTATTTGAGAGACACAAGCGGCATTATCTTCATGGATAAGAGTTAGACTTCGATCTTTCTCTAGCCCATAAGAAGTCACAATGTGTTGTGACATAGATCTTAGCCATACACATTCACTTGATGCTTCATGTAGTGTAATGACTTCAGCATGATTTGAGGATGTTACGACAAGTGTTTGTTTATGAGAACGCCATGAAATCGCAGTTCCTCCGTTCATAAATACATATCCAGTTTGAGATTTTGCTTTATGAGGATCAGATAAATAACCTGCATCTGCATAACCAACTAACCCTTCTTTTGAATCGTTGGGATAAAACAAGCCTAAATCAACAGTACCTCGAAGATATCGAAAAATATGTTTAATCCCATTCCAGTGCCTTTTAGTAGGAGCTGAACTAAATCTTGCCAACAAGTTCACTGCAAAATAAATGTCAGGTCTCGTACAATTCGTAAGATACATAAGTGCTCCAATTGCACTAAGGTATGGTACTTCTGGACCAAGAACTTCTTCGTTGTCCTCACAAGGACAAAATGGATCATTTTCGACATTAAGTGATCTAGCAACCATTGGAGTGCTTAAAGGATTTGCCTTGTCCATATTGAAATGTTTCAACAGCTTTTCGGTATAATTCGTTTGATGCACAAGTATTCCATTGCTCATATGTTCAATTTGTAAACCAAGACAATATTTGGTTTTTCCAAGGTCTTTCATTTCAAATTCTTTCTTTAAAAGAATAATCGCTTCATGAATTTCTTTTTGCATCCCAATTATATTTAGGTCATTAACATATACAGCTATGATCACATATCCGGATGTTGTCTTCTTAATAAAGACACATGGACAGATAAGATTATTTGTATAACCTTTACTTGTCAAATACTCGCTCAAACGATTGTACCACATCCTTCCAGATTGTTTCAACCCATATAAAGATCTTTGTAATTTGATCGAATACATTTCTTTGGGTTTTGAACTTAACGCTTCAGGGAGTTTAAATCCTTCAGGAACTTTCATATAGATGTTACTATCAAGTGATCCATACAAGTAAGCTGTAACGACATCCATAAGACACATTTCTAACTTTTTAGAAACTGCTAAGCTGATTAAGTATCTAAAGGTTATTGCATCCATAACGGGAGATGTTTCTTCACAGTCAATCCCTGGCCTTTGAGAAAAACCTTGAGTTACAAGTCTCGCTTTATATCTTGTAACCTCATTTTTCTCATTTTGTTTTCGTACAAAAACCCATTTATACCCTACAGGTTTTACAACCTTAGGTGTAACAACAATAGACCCAAAAACCTTTCGTTTGTTGAGTGAATCTAATTCAGCTTGCATAGAGCCTTTCCATTTATCCCAGTCATGTCTATTTTGACAATCATTGACATATTTTGGTTCAGGATCATCATCTCCACCCATGATGTCACTTGCTATAGAATAAGAAAATATCTCATCAACATTTTCCATTTCATATCGGTTCCATATGACATGTGTATGACCATAGTTGATTGATATCTCTTTGTTAGCATCATCAACATTTTCCTCATGAGAGGTTTCGGTATTTAGTGTTTTATCAAGATCATTCTCTTGGTGGTCAATTTCCTTTACAAGTGCTTTTCTTTTTCGAGGATTCTTATCTTTTGAACCGATTGGCCTTCCACGTTTCAAACGTTTTTTAGATTCATGAGCTATCTTATTATCTATTGCCTTACTTAGGATCTCAACTCGAGCTGGAGCATTAGCAGCTAGTATATGAGATTTAGTAACACTGTTTGTATCAGTAAAAGCATCAGGCGATTGATTTGAAATGTCTTGCAAGTGTATTATCTTTTGAACCTCTATCTCACATTGTTTTGTTCTTGGGTCAAGATGAGACAATGAAGGCACACACCATGAGACATCATTTTCTCGTTTTTTATTTCTCCCCCTAATGCTGGGAACATTGCCTCGTTAAAACGGCAGTCATCAAAACGTGCTTTAAATACATCACCTGTTAAAGGTTCAAGATATCGTATGATGGAGGCTGTTTCATATCCAACATATATTCCCAACCTTATTTGAGGTCCCATTTTTGTGCGTTGTGGTGGTGCAATAGGAACATACACTGCACACCCAAAAATTTTAAGGTGGGAAATGTCTGGCTCATGGCCAGAAACAAGTTGTAGTTGGGAGTACTTATGATTTGCACTTGGTCTCACACGAATCAGTGATCCAGCATGTAAAATTGCATGACCCCAAACCGACACATGAAGTTTTGTTCTCATTATTAACGGTCTAGTGATTAGCTGTAAACGTTTGATCAATGATTTAGCTAAGCCATTTTGTGTGTGTACATGAGCAACAGGGTGTTCGACAACAATTCCCACAGACATGCAATAATCATTAAAAGCATGTAATGTAAATTCACCAGCATTATCAAGTCTCACCCTTTTAACAGTGTAATCAGGGAAATGTGCTCATAGTTTGATAATTTGAGCAAGAAATTTTGCAAAGGCAACATTACGAGTTGATAATAAAGACATATGAGACCATCTATTGGATGCGTCTATCAAGACCATGAAATATCTAAACAGTCCACATGGTGGATGAATTGGTCCACATATCACCTTGAATTCTTTTAAGAAACATTGGTGATTCCTTGTCAACTTTTAAGGACGAAGGCCTTGTAATTAGTTTTCCAAATGAACAAGAGGCACATAGAGGCATTTTATTTGATTGAGGGATCTTTTGATATTTCAATGGATGTCCATGTGTGTTTTCAATAATTCTTTTCATTATTGTAGATCTTGGATGGCCTAGTCTGTCATGCCATAAGTTAAATGTCTCAGGATCATAAAAACTTTCTTTTACTGCCATATGTGCTTGAAGCACATTAATGTGTGTATAATGCAAACCAGAGTGGAGCATTGGCAGTTTTTCCAATATATGATCTTTACTCATGATGTGCAAATATTTTTTATTATCAACTGTCCTTGACTGAGTATCATATCCGTTATGATATATGTTTTTGAAACTCAACAAGTTTCTCGTTGATTTTGGGGAAAATAAAGCATTCTCTATTAAGAGCTTTGTACCATTTGGTAATATTAAATTAGTTTTTCCCACTCCTTCTATTAAGTTTGTAGGACCTGATATTATATCAACGGTTCCTTTTGTTGGTTTCAACTCATAAAAATATTTCTTAGATTTAAGTATAGTGTGTGTGGCTCCACTATCCGCTATACATATATCTGCATCATTTGTTTGCTCTTGTGCTCCAGTGGTATTCATTTTAATCTTGAAAATACGAAGAGAAATAATAATAAGTGTATAATAAAGGCATTATGAATTATTTTTTAATAAGAAGTTTATTTATTAGTTGAAAACTTTACATGAAAAGGAAGACTAATAAAACATAATAAAGATAGTTATAATAAAGGACCCATGTCATTGGTATAGCCGGCAAAATTCAGTTCGACGTTGATATCATTAAAATTATCCACATGGTTCACCTCCTTTTTTTTTCTTTTGAGAGAGCCTTGGTAAAGTTCACATAAATGTGAAGGTGTACGGCAAGCCTTTGACCAATGGTTTGTACTTCCACATCTGAAACAAGAAGTGCCTTTGTTTTCAGACCTACCAGCTTCATTCCTTTTGTTATACTGGTTGGAATTGGTATTTTGTGGAGTGTGGTAATTGGGGGTTCTTTGATTTCGACCATGACCATGACCATGACCGCAACCACGTCCACGACCATGGGAATTACCTCGGAAATTATTATTTCCTTTGAAGGAATAGTTGCGACCATTACCTTTACCAAAATGGCCACGGCCACGGCCTCATCCCCATTTTCTTCCAGAGTTTGTAGTATCATCATTTATAACAGCATTTGCTTCTGGAATGGCTAATGATCCAGTGGGACGAGCTTGATGATTTTTCATTAGTAGCTCATTGTTTTCTCTGCTACGAGGAGGAATGAATTTAGATCAGAATACCTTTGAAACCTTTGCAACCGATATTGTTGTTGCAAGTTTATATTTGATGCATGAAATGTGGAGAAAGTTTTTTCCAACAAATCTTCCTCCGTAACAGTTTGCCCACAGAATCGGAGTGTTGAGCATATTCTGAACAAAGCAGAGGTGCATTCATTCACCTTTTTAAAATCTTGGAACCTGAGATTGTTCCATTCATCTCTAGCAGTGGGAAGTAAAACTTCCCTTTGATGATCAAATCTGCTTTTTAAATCTTCCCATACAACGTATGGATCCTCACAATTTGAATATTCAAATTGCAACATCTCATCAATGTGTTTGTGGAGGAAGACATCAGCTTTTGCATTGTCTTGATCACTACATTTATTCCCCTCTGTTATCGTTTCCAAAACACCAATTGATTTGAGATGTCGCTTAACATGTGTTGTCCACGGCATATAATTTTCTCCGGTGACATTAAGAGCTGGGAATTCAATTTTTGCGATGTTTACCATTTTGTTGCTAAACATAAATAAGATAAATATTAAAATCTAAATACTCATTTTTAATGAGATAACATACATAGGTACAACTATAAACAAATAAATGAATACATAAGTACTAAAAAGATGAGGTGGAAGCCCATACATTAAGGTCGGAAACAATATTAATATTATGCCGGCCAATATTAAAACTGGGTGAATCATCTTCGAAATTTTTTCTTGAATAACCTTGAGAAGAAGAGTGTTTGTTGTGGAAAAAAATGAGATTGGTAATTGGTAATTTATAGTGGTAAATTATAACCGTTTTGCAATGCTTATATTACTGTTTTATAGCCGTTATATAACGGTTATATACCCCAAATGTAAGAACCATGAGTTGTAAGAACCATGAGAACTACTCTCCACCAATCATATTCTGCCAACAAGTTGTAAGAACCATGAGAACTACTCTCCACCAATCATATTCTGCCAACAAGAAGGGTAGTTTGGTCATTTACCCCAAATGTTAAATCTATACCTCTCTCCTCAATTAAAACCATCCCTTTTTCAAATTGTCAAATCATTTTAAACTAGTATTTTTCAATGACGCGCGTTGCGCGAAAGGCATTGGTGTTTTCGACCGACATCATCCTGCAACTCTTCTTTTAACTGTTTAACTTCTTGCAAAGATTGAACGTAGACCCTAACTCTTGTTTCACCACTTAATCACTGTAAAAATTACAGGATTCATGTTTGGGGCATGGGTTCACACGTGGACTTCGAGCCTCCCCGCTGGTGAGTGACGTGTTGGGTCAGTTAAGAAAAAAAAGCCTAAAGCGTTAGGTAGATTTTGAACAGGGCGAGCTTGTCAAACGGCTTCCGCTCCTTGCCCCGGAACTCGATGTTGGCCACCGCCACCCGGTTTTCGTGACTTATATCACCACCCGGGACGCTATCGTAGTAGGCTTTAAAACGGTCGAGCTTCAGTCGTAGCTCGCGCCACTTTTGTTAGCACGCGTTTAAACTGTGCCGGTCGTTCCCCACGTTGTGCCGATAGCTAGCGAAAGCTTCCGGCCAGTAACGGGTCTCACTGGGTTGGCTGCCCTTCATTGCGTTGTGCCGGTATCAAATGTGGGTAGCTGGTTCGGGTAGGTGGAGCGAAGGGTTGGGGTAGCTATGTGGACAGGCGGTGGGGTTGGAGGGTTTTATAGTGACTTGGGTGAACCGTTTGGCTTGGCCAAACAGTTATTTTTTAAAATTTAAACCTAGCCGCTATGGCCTAGCCAACCAAGCCAATGAGAGCCGGCCACGGAGGACCTAGCGCCAAACGGTTATTTTTTAAAATTTAAACCTAGCCGCTACGGCCTAGCCAACCCAGCCAATGAGAGCCGGCCACGGAGGACCGCTAGGCATGCCCAACGCCCGGGCTGAAGCCAAACGGTTACTTTTTAAAATTTAAACCTAGCCGCTATGGCCTAGCCAACCAGGCCAATGAGAGCCGGCCATGGAGGACCTAGCGCCAAACGGTTATTTTTTAAAATTTAAACCTAGCCGCTATGGCCTAGCCAACCCAGCCAATGAGAGCCAGCCACGGAGGACCGCTAGGAATGCCCAACGATCGGGCTGAAACTCCCGCCCAAGGGCCACACCGAAACCCAAACCCACCCGGGGTGGTGACTTGGGCATTTGTACCCAAACCACGGCCCAACCCTCGCCCCAATAAAAGCCAAACGGTTATTTTTTAAAATTTAAACCTAGTCGCTATGGCCTAGCCAATCAAGCCAATGAGAGCCGGCCACGGAGGATCTAGCGCCAAACGGTTATTTTTTAAAATTTAAACCTAGCCGTTATGGCCTAGCCAACCCAGCCAATAAGAGCCGGCCACGGAGGACCGCTAGGCATGCCCAACGCCCAGGCTGAAGCCAAACGGTTATTTTTTAAAATTTAAACCTAGCCGTTATGGCCTAGCCAACCAAGCCAATGAGAGCCGGCCACGGAGGACCTAGCGCCAAACGGATATTTTTTAAAATTTAAACCTAGCCGTTATGGCCTAGCCAACCCAGCCAATGAGAGCCGGCCACGGAGGACCGCTAGGCACGCCCAACGCCTGGGCTGAAACTCCCGCCCAAGGGGCCACGCCGAAACCCAAACCCACCCGGTGTCACACCCCGATCTCCACGTGTCACCGGTGGGCCCGGTGTGGGGTACAGTGACGTGGTTGGCATCGTCATAGACAAACAACACAATATAATAATGCACAGCGGAAGCAGAAATAGATTCATTTCAACTTTAATTAAAATGTAATAATAAACATCATAAGTAGTTGAAACGGATCCACAGGCGGATCAAATAAAATAAGATAAATTGTTCAACAGTTTATTTGTCGTCCGAGCTTGCGAGACTATAGTGGACGCTCTTAGGAAACAGCCAGCCTAGTTCGTTTAGTACCTGCACTTAACCTTTTGGGAAAAATACGTCAGTTTACACTGGTAAATACAAATCAACTGACTCATTTTGAAAATGATTGAAAATTGATTTAAATACACAAGGCATAAATATTTTTATTAACTTGGGATAATTATGCAATATAAACTTGTGAACGAATTACATGTACTCGTACTTTTGGTGGCCCGGGATCTGCTGTCCGGGCTAAAGATTAAATGACACACCACATTAAAGAGTTATACACGTCGGGTGTACGCCTACACCCCGTGCTCTGGTCGTGGCCATCTCGTAAGATAATGCCAAGGATATCCGGGACACGGTCAATAACCCCCCCAAAGCCTAAAGTAAGACAAGACTGTTTAAACGAGTCGCACAAACTATTCAAGACTGTACACCCAAGGCGCAGGATTTGTGCGCTCGATCAAGCGGTATTCTGTATACCATACCCTAAGCCCGTATAGGGAAAATAAGTCAAAATGTATTTACCTGAGCAAGTATGAATCACAATTGGTAAGTGTAGATAGCTTTTACTGGGCCTCCTAATCTGGAACAAAGGTTTATAATAACCTATTAGATTCCTAACGGGTCTTTTATTTAAGCCTAAGCTTTGACCGGTTAGTTTTAAGGACGATACGGTACAAGCGCACGATTAAGCGAAAGACCGGATAGAATGTGATTTAGACCCGACAAGTCTGAATACTTGTATAATATGGGTATACTAAATACATTCTGGATTTTGAGACAAAAATGATAACGTTTGACCCGTTTCGGTCAATTTACGCAAACTAGTTACGTAAACCGAACCGAACGCTAACAGGGCGTTACGGGTAGCCAAAAGAGTCAAATGCAAGTTCCCTGAGATAATATGCTTTAAATATGATATAATATCAGTAAGTTATGTTCTATTATGCCCCGAATAATTTTAAAATCAATTTATGCCTTAGAAGGGCATTTTGGTCATCTAAAAGATTATAAAAGAGTAAAATTGGAAATCTGAGTTACGGGTCTAATTTATACAGTAAATATACTTCATTTGATATATTATAACAGTAGAGTATGACCCGTATACAAAACTTATCATTTAAAATTAAACTATGCACCGTAGGGGTATTTTAGTAATTTCACAAGGGCTAAAACTGCCAAAACTGTAAATCTGTGTTAAAATATTTATACTTACTGTTATCATTATGAAAATATGTTAAATACATCAGTAGGTATGAGTCTTATATGTTTAATATGAGTATAACGCTTACTATGCGCTAAAAACGCTAAAAATGCGATTTAGAGCCGTTTCCGGGTTTTCAAAAGAAAGCTGAGATTTTTATATTTCCAGAATGCTCAAAATAATTTATTTAACATATAAAATCAGTAGAAAAAGATTTGGGGTTAAAAGAATGTATAAAACTCATTTTATGGCTTAAACGGTCAAAACCGGCATTAACCGAATCGACTTAGCGATCTATGATACGTTCAGCCAAAAATTAAATAAAAATCATCAAAAATCCCAAAATAATATATAACATCAGTGGGTAAAAATTTTTATATCAAAACGTGGCCTGAAATAGGTTATACGCTAAATGCGCCGTTTATGTAACTTTAAGATATAGTTTTACGATATCGGCCATAACTCAAAATCTGGACCACTAACTGATCTCAAATTTTCGGTGCAAGTTTATATATTAGAAATAAAGATTTCTACTCTTTCACTTTTCCAAAAATCATGTTTTATATCAAAAAGGGCAAAATACTCAACTTTAAGCATAAATCGGAAACATGCAAATGAATCGGTTAAGCATAGACTCAAGTATCAAAAATTCCAGAAAGTTATACTAAAATAAAAATGGTCAAAAATATGCTCTAATACAGATCTCAAACATGCATGCACGGATCCGAATTGATAGTCTACGAAAAAGTCGTTTTACAAGACTTTCGGTTCCGATTCGTATTTATACTAAAGATTGTCGAGTTTATTATGATAAACCACATTCTTATATTCATTATAAGTTATTTTTGATGATCAAACTGATTGCATGTCATCTACATTACCATTTAAGCTATTTTTCGCAAAAACGATTTCTGTTGACTTTTTAAGAACATCTTTGACTCGACAAATAGCATGCTTAGAATGGGAATCAGAGAATACCCTTTTGAGGGTTTGTTTCCCACATAAATACCAACATATCAGTGGTTTCAATTTGAGAGATGACAGAGTAAAACTCGTTTAATCGAAAAGTCAAATTATAAGAACAACGGTTTGACTTTTAGCAATTAATCTATGCTAGAACGAATTATAAACTGATATAGAGGCTTACAAAGGTCCTAATGAAGCTTAGTTAACCCTTAGAGGCTGCCTTGTCGTTCAGAAATGCTCCAGAAGTTGTCTTGAGAGTTCTTGAAATTTGCTTGTTCTTGTTACTATCACAAGTGCTCAAGAATTGATGGAATGATCTGTTTTATGGTGAATTCAGAGGTTGTAGAGAGCTCACAGTAGTCCTAGGCATGCAAGGCCTTCAATTGGTGCAAAAAGGAGGTGGTATTAGCTGTTTCCAACTCAAATTTCGGACCCAAATAGCAAAATTCGCGAATTCTGCACCTGATAGGGTCACGCGGCCCGCTTGGGCATGTCCAGGCGGGTCGCCTGGCTTCTGCTGTCACACCCCCAAATCCACACGCGGAGTATCACCGCTTGGGAGCGTGACTGACCAGGATCAAGCCACCAATCATATTGAACATGTAATTAATATTAAGTAAAATAAATGTAAACCATCCATTCAATACGATAGGTGTTCAAAACATAACCATAGTTTCAAAGTGTAGCGGAAGCATAGTAAATAAACCAACAGTAGTTAATAGTTTCAAATGTCATAATAGTTCAATCGTAGAAACCACGATCCTTGCCCACAACGACCCGCTTCTCCAGTGCAAGCTCCAAGTACCTAACGATCTGCAAGGCATGTAACAGAATAGTCAACAAACTAGTTGAGCGAGTTCACAGTAAGTAAATGCGTAACAGTAAGTAACGGGTGGCTCTACAGGGCCAATAGTAAGTTATACAGGTGGGGGCTTCCCATGTTATGTGACCACTAGACTATTCGTATCATCCCTGTTCTTCGTCCGAGAACAGTAGCGCGTATGGGGTGTACGTGGGTTTCACGTACGTATCCTTTGTACCGAGGATAGAAGTAAGTAATGCGTACACGTAGGTTTTACGTGCGTGCCTGACATCCGAGGCAGTAATGGCATATGACCACGTAGGTGTTATCCAACCTACGGAACCACGTAGGTGTTATCCCAACCTACGGAACCGTCCTGACATCCGAGGACCATGATAGGTGATAGTCTAGGAAAAGCGTTTGTACGTTATAAGTCAATTGAAACCTTTAACCCATTCCCACGACCCGGGAATCCCATGCCTTAGTAGGAGTGTGAACTCACCTTGGTTTGCTCGGTATGCTAGGTTATGCACTCACAAGTAATTAATCACGTCCTATTGTATGCACGTATAACAAATCAGTTCATGTTCGCAATAATAAGCATGCAGTCTAATGTCGTATAGTGCTTGATAGCCAATATCATGCATCAATCATATATCACATAACAGTCAGTTTGTATATCGGCACAACACGTATCATTTCACATTTAATCATCAGCTAGTGTACACGCATACAAATGTTAACATTCATCACCAAGCATGGTATGCCAAATAAATCAAGCATACATTCCATCATTCAAAGTATGTTCATAACCATATATCTTTCGATCCACCCTTATCTTTCGGTCAACAGTTATCACAGTTATCTTTCGGACCAAATGTTATGTTTCGAACCTAATGTCATCTTTCGACCAACTGTCATCTTTCGGTCAACCTAATTATGTTTCGGTCAATGCTATCCTTCGGTCAACACTACTATGGCTCGAAGGACAAGTATCTTTCGGTCTCAACAACTATGTTTCAACTAGCAAGTATCTTTCGGTAAATATCAGTTACATTTACTCAAAGTTTCCAAGTTTATCCGTGATTATCAATTAACACAAATTCCAGTATTCGGTTACAATCACATAGCAGTTTCCAATTAACACCAACCCACAAATCAATTAACCCAATTATCGACTAAACATGGTATTTTATCAAGAACCCTTATAAACCCTAACAACATTCTTGTCGATTCACATGATCATTACACTTAGATATGATCATCCAATTTAACATAACAACATAATCGAACCGGCTCCAATCCACTATCATGCAAATTCTATTAGAACAACATCAAAACTTCAAGTATAGACAACCAATCATACTAACTGAACCGTTCGGATACATCACATACATGATCGATTAAACAGATTAACATCGTACAAACAATCCGGCCGATTAAGCAAATCTGATTATATGTCCGGCTGATCAATCAAACATGTTCGGCCGGCTACATCTAATAAGCTCATGTCCGATTCACACATTCATACTCGATAAATCAAAAACACATAATCACAAATCAATATAGACACTAACCGAAAATCTGGATGACGGAATGGAATCCTTCGAACAGGGAATGGGTCTGCTATGCCGTCACACACACACAAGGGAACTAGGGTTTTTGGAAGTAACTATCGGTTTACATGCATTCACGTATATAAACGTATCACAGGAATGGGCCAAGCCCATTAGAAAGACTGGGCCGAAAGATGTCGAAGGATATGTTTCATGATCCTTCGGGCCGAAAGATGTCGAAGGATCCTATCTTTGCTCGAAGGGTATGTTTCGAGATCCTTCGAACCTAAGGTTATCTTTCGTGATCCTTCGATCTGTATGTCATGTTTCGTGATCTAGACTAAGCGTTTTAATAATAATTCTAATATTATTTTCTACCACAGCAAGTAATCACATATAGGCAAAACGACAATACGTTTCATTAAAACACAACGCGTACAATTTCAAGTCCACAATCCAAACAACTAAACAGTCAAAGTCAACGCGCATCTAATGCGAAAGTGAAAGTCAGAAACTCGAGTTGTCACATTATCCCCAACTTAAAAGAAATTTCGTCCCGAAATTTGGTACGCACTCAATGAGGAAGCTAGGTAAGTTACATCGTTCACTGGTTTTCCTGGGGTGTCACATCATCCCCCCGTTGATTTGGAATTTCGTCCCGAAATTCAGTAGTAGTAGCTTCAGCCTCAGAAGTGGATGCATTGGTTTCGAATAACTGGGGATACTTTTCTTTCATCTGGTCTTCGCGTTCCCAGGTATACTCTGGGCCACGCTGGGAGTTCCAACGAACTCGAACAAGAGGGATTCTCTTGTGCTTGAGGACCTTAACATCCCGGTCCGTGATTTCAACTGGTTCCTCGACGAACTGCAACCGCTCGTCGATATTGAGTTCCTTAAAAGGAACTATAAGGGTCTCATCTGATAGGCATTTCTTCAGATTCGACACGTGAAATACATTGTGAACTGCACCGAGTTCAGCTGGTAGGTTTAATCTGTAGGCTACTTTGCCAATCTTTTCTAAGATTTCGAATGGTCCGACGTACCGCGGATTCAGTTTGCCTCGTTTACCAAATCGAACCACACCCTTCCAGGGTGAAACTTTCAATAAAACCCGGTCCCCGACCTCAAATTCCAATGGCTTTCTACGCTTGTCCGCGTAGGCTTTCTGACGGTCGCGTGCTGCCGCCATGCGTTGTCGTATCTGCGCAATCTTTTCTGTGGCGTCCACTACAATCTCTGGACCCGTAATTTGACTATCCCCCACCTCTGCCCAACAGAGAGGTGACCGGCATTTACGTCCGTACAATGCCTCGAATGGAGCGGCTTGAATGCTGGTATGATAGCTGTTATTGTATGAAAACTCCACTAAAGGGAGGTGCTTTTCCCAGCCGTTGCCGAAATCGATGACACACGCTCGAAGCATGTCTTCTAGAGTTTGGATAGTTCGCTCAGACTGCCCATCCGTCTGAGGATGATATGCTGTGCTCATGTCTAATCGTGAGCCGAAGGATTTGTGCATCGCTTGCCAAAGCTCTGACGTGAATCGTGCATCGCGATCCGAAATAATAGAGGTGGGCACTCCGTGCCTCGAAACAACTTCTTTCAAGTAGATGTCTGCTAGGGTAGAAAACTTATCCGTTTCTTTGATAGCCAAGAAGTGAGCAGACTTTGTGAGTCGATCAACGATCACCCAAATTGTATCGTTCCCACGCTGAGATCTAGGTAGACCTGTAACAAAATCCATGGAAATTTCTTCCCATTTCCATTGCGGTATCTTAGGCTGCTGAAGTAGACCAGCTGGTTTCTGATATTCAACCTTGACTCTCGCACAGGTTAAGCATTTTCCAACGTACGTAGCGATGTGGGCTTTCATACTAGGCCACCAATAAGTAGTGCTGATGTCGTGGTACATTTTATCCGACCCTGGATGTACCGAATAGCGAGACTTGTGAGCTTCATCCATTACAAGTTCGCGTAAACCGCCATAAAGTGGGACCCAAATACGCCCCGTTACATAGTAGGCGCCGTCTTCCTTTTGTTCCATGCGTTGCCTTGAGCCGCGTAAGGCTTCAGCTTTGACGTTTTCGGGTTTCAGTGCTTCTAACTGAGCAGCTCGTATCTGTGCAGGAAGACTGGACTGAATAGTAAGCTGTAGCGCTCGCACGCGCTTAGGTAGAGTGTCTTTCCGACTGAGGGCATCAGCCACAACATTGGCCTTGCCTGGATGATACTTGATGGCGCATTCATAGTCGTTTAGTAGTTCAACCCATCTCCGTTGACGCATATTCAAATCCTTTTGCTTAAGAATATGCTTGAGACTCCTGTGATCGGTGTAAATCGTGCACTTGGTACCGTACAGGTAGTGTCGCCATATCTTAAGCGCGAAAACAACAGCTCCCAGCTCTAAATCGTGCGTCGTGTAGTTCCGTTCATGAACCTTGAGTTGCCGCGAAGCGTAGGCAATAACTTTATCCCGCTGCATCAATACACAACCAAGCCCCTGTATCGATGCGTCACAATAAACCACGAAGTCATCCGTGCCCTCTGGCAATGAGAGAATAGGTGCGCTGCAAAGCCTATCCTTTAAGTACTGAAAAGCGGTCTCTTGCGTATTACCCCATCTGTAAACGACACCTTTCTGTGTTAGCATAGTAAGTGGTTGCGCGATCTTTGAGAAGTCTTTAATAAATCGCCTGTAGTAACCCGCCAAACCCAAGAATTGGCGTATTTCTGTCGGTGTACGTGGTGCTGGCCAGTTTCTGATCGAATCAACCTTGGATGGATCGACATGAATCCCATCCTTGTTCACCACATGGCCTAAGAAGTGGACTTCACGAAGCCAGAAGTCGCATTTTGAAAACTTTGCGTACAATTGCTCTTTTCGAAGAAGTTCCAAGATAAGACGTAAGTGCTGCTCGTGCTCCTCCTGACTCTTGGAGTAAATCAAAATGTCGTCGATGAAAACGATAACAAACTTATCAAGATAAGGTTTGCACACCCTGTTCATAAGATCCATGAAGACTGCAGGCGCGTTCGTAAGCCCGAATGGCATGACAAGAAACTCGTAATGACCGTAGCGAGTTCTGAAAGCGGTTTTGGAGACGTCCTCATCCCGGACTCTCAGCTGATGATACCCTGACCTTAAATCAATCTTGGAATAGTAACACGACCCTTGCAACTGGTCGAATAGGTCATCTATGCGCGGAAGAGGATAACGGTTCTTCACCGTCACCTTATTGAGTTCGCGGTAGTCGATGCACATCCTGAACGTACCGTCTTTCTTCTTCACAAATAACACTGAAGCTCCCCAAGGCGAAGAGCTTGGACGAATAAAGCCCTTTTCCAAGAGCTCTTGTAGCTGCTTCGACAGTTCTTCCAGTTCGGTTGGAGCTAAACGATACGGTGCGCGGGCTATTGGTGCTGCTCCAGGAGCTAACTCAATCTGAAACTCGACTTGACGATGAGGAGGTAAACCAGGTAAATCTTCAGGAAACACTTGAGGAAAATCACGCACAACTGGTATATCCTCCAGCTTCTTTTCCTTTGCTGATGCGTCAGTGACAAGTGCCAGAATGGCAGTATGTCCCTTCCGTAAACATTTCTGCGCCTTTAAGAAAGAGATGATGCCAACCACAGCACCACTCTTGTCACCTTGTACTTCGAGAGGTTCTTGACTGGAGCGAGGAATACGAATAACTTTTTCTTTGCATAAGATCTCCGCGTGATGTTGGGATAACCAATCCATACCGATGACGACGTCGAAACTACCCAAAACTATGGGTATGAGATCAATCGAGAAAGTCTGACCCGCTAGAACAATACTACAACCCTTGACTACCTGTGCGGCTTCTACACTTTTACCATTGGCTAGTTCTACGACGTGTTTGGTGTCTAGGGGTGTTGGTGTACGTTTTAATAATTTACTCATTTTCAATGACATATAGCTTGTATCAGCACCCGAATCAAATAAGACAGTAACATAAATATCGTCGAGAAGAAACTTACCCATAACCACATTGGGATCATTCACTGCGTCACCCCGACCTAGCACAAAAGCACGACCCCGAGCTTCGTTGCCATTGTTGTTGTTGTTTCCCCCGTTATTGTTGTTATTGTTCCCGTTGCCCTGATTGTTGTTGTTGTTCTGGTTCCTGTTTAGCTGAGGGCAGTGTCTCTTGATGTGACCTTCAGCACCACAATTATAGCACCCCTTGTTGCCCTGTTGCTGATTCTGCTGTGCCGGTGGCTGCTGCTGATCCTGATTCGCAGGACGAGGGCTTCTACAGTCTTTGGCCTCGTGACCCATCTTGAGGCATCTTTGACAACGGCCCTTGTTACACTGGCCGTTGTGATGCTTGTTGCAGTTGTTGCACTTTGGAAGATTCCCGCGATATCCACCCTGCCTGTGGCTACCTGATGACTGCTGGTTAGGGCTTTGATAGCTGCCAGTCTTTCGCTGCTGATTCTGGGACTGAACCGAAACTGATGCTTTGCTTGAATCCCCCTCCCATTTCCTCTTGTTGTCACTGAGGGTAACGGAAGTAGCTGAAG
Organism: Helianthus annuus; assembly: GCF_002127325.2. Taxonomy (NCBI): domain Eukaryota; kingdom Viridiplantae; phylum Streptophyta; class Magnoliopsida; order Asterales; family Asteraceae; genus Helianthus; species Helianthus annuus. The sequence goes on along the minus strand of NC_035437.2, from coordinate 137,972,974 downwards.
GAGTGACTGTAGCAGTAGCGCTGACGCGCTTAGGCAGTTTATTCTGATCCACTGCCTGATCGGTGATGCGATGAGCGAGACGCTGGATTTCCTGGATGTTGTTGAGGTTAGCCGAGGTAACGTGGCTCTGTATTTCTGGTGCCAAACCTTTGAGATACAACTCAATACGCTTGTATGGAGGGTCCACCATAGTTGGACATAACACAGCCAACTCATTTGATCTCTTGGTGTAAGCTTCGATTTCCGAACCAACCATTTTCAAGTTATACAACTCGTCCTCCAACTTGTGAATGTCTTCTCTAGTGCAGTATTCCCTCTTGATCAGTTCTTTGAAATCATTCCAGGGTGTGGCGTTAGCAGCTGCCAACCCTAAGATCTGCACTTGTGCGTTCCACCAAGTGAGCGCAATCCCTTCAAGTGTGCCAGTGGCGAACTTCACCCTGCGAGCCTCAGGGCATTCACACATTTCGAAAACCGACTCGAGCTTTTCAAACCAGTGGAGGAGTCCAACTGCTCCCTCCGTGCCACTGAACGAGCTAGGACGACAATCCATGAAATTCTTGAAGGTGCACCCAGGTTGTTGCTGAGCGGGTTGACCTATTGTGTACGAATAGGGCAAAGTTAAGTACGAGAATTAATGTAGGATCTAAAGATCCTAGTGTCTATACTGCAGGGTATACTACCTGCTTGGGCGGCTGCAACTGCCGCAGCAACGAGAGCCTCTAGCTGGGCTTGAGTCATGTTAATTCGTGCGGCCATTGATCTTCACATCAAAGGCAACATAAGTGAGAAAGGTTCGCGAATAGTGCGATGACAGAAGAGTGTAAGCACATAAGTATTCTCATGCAATGACAAGTTGTGAGAAAAGTAATGTAAGCATACTACGAGCAAAGTTCTATGCAAATTCTAGCATGTAGGCAATAAACATAAACCTTATTACCTAGGAAGTTGAGTCTTGCACGTGGAGCGAAGCGTCGTTGTGGATCGTTGAGAGCACTGTTCTGGTTATAGTCTGGTTTTAATAAAAACGTTTTTCCATATTAAAACCAAGTTCTCTATAACCAATGGCTCTGATACCAATCTGTCACACCCCCAAATCCACACGCGGAGTATCACCGCTTGGGAGCGTGACTGACCAGGATCAAGCCACCAATCATATTGAACATGTAATTAATATTAAGTAAAATAAATGTAAACCATCCATTCAATACGATAGGTGTTCAAAACATAACCATAGTTTCAAAGTGTAGCGGAAGCATAGTAAATAAACCAACAGTAGTTAATAGTTTCAAATGTCATAATAGTTCAATCGTAGAAACCACGATCCTTGCCCACAACGACCCGCTTCTCCAGTGCAAGCTCCAAGTACCTAACGATCTGCAAGGCATGTAACAGAATAGTCAACAAACTAGTTGAGCGAGTTCACAGTAAGTAAATGCGTAACAGTAAGTAACGGGTGGCTCTACAGGGCCAATAGTAAGTTATACAGGTGGGGGCTTCCCATGTTATGTGACCACTAGACTATTCGTATCATCCCTGTTCTTCGTCCGAGAACAGTAGCGCGTATGGGGTGTACGTGGGTTTCACGTACGTATCCTTTGTACCGAGGATAGAAGTAAGTAATGCGTACACGTAGGTTTTACGTGCGTGCCTGACATCCGAGGCAGTAATGGCATATGACCACGTAGGTGTTATCCAACCTACGGAACCACGTAGGTGTTATCCCAACCTACGGAACCGTCCTGACATCCGAGGACCATGATAGGTGATAGTCTAGGAAAAGCGTTTGTACGTTATAAGTCAATTGAAACCTTTAACCCATTCCCACGACCCGGGAATCCCATGCCTTAGTAGGAGTGTGAACTCACCTTGGTTTGCTCGGTATGCTAGGTTATGCACTCACAAGTAATTAATCACGTCCTATTGTATGCACGTATAACAAATCAGTTCATGTTCGCAATAATACGCATGCAGTCTAATGTCGTATAGTGCTTGATAGCCAATATCATGCATCAATCATATATCACATAACAGTCAGTTTGTATATCGGCACAACACGTATCATTTCACATTTAATCATCAGCTAGTGTACACGCATACAAATGTTAACATTCATCACCAAGCATGGTATGCCAAATAAATCAAGCATACATTCCATCATTCAAAGTATGTTCATAACCATATATCTTTCGATCCACCCTTATCTTTCGGTCAACAGTTATCACAGTTATCTTTCGGACCAAATGTTATGTTTCGAACCTAATGTCATCTTTCGACCAACTGTCATCTTTCGGTCAACCTAATTATGTTTCGGTCAATGCTATCCTTCGGTCAACACTACTATAGCTCGAAGGACAAGTATCTTTCGGTCTCAACAACTATGTTTCAACTAGCAAGTATCTTTCGGTAAATATCAGTTACATTTACTCAAAGTTTCCAAGTTTATCCGTGATTATCAATTAACACAAATTCCAGTATTCGGTTACAATCACATAGCAGTTTCCAATTAACACCAACCCACAAATCAATTAACCCAATTATCGACTAAACATGGTATTTTATCAAGAACCCTTATAAACCCTAACAACATTCTTGTCGATTCACATGATCATTACACTTAGATATGATCATCCAATTTAACATAACAACATAATCGAACCGGCTCCAATCCACTATCATGCAAATTCTATTAGAACAACATCAAAACTTCAAGTATAGACAACCAATCATACTAACTGAACCGTTCGGATACATCACATACATGATCGATTAAACAGATTAACATCGTACAAACAATCCGGCCGATTAAGCAAATCTGATTATATGTCCGGCTGATCAATCAAACATGTTCGGCCGGCTACATCTAATAAGCTCATGTCCGATTCACACATTCATACTCGATAAATCAAAAACACATAATCACAAATCAATATAGACACTAACCGAAAATCTGGATGACGGAATGGAATCCTTCGAACAGGGAATGGGTCTGCTATGCAGTCACACACACACAAGGGAACTAGGGTTTTTGGAAGTAACTATCGGTTTACATGCATTCACGTATATAAACGTATCACAGGAATGGGCCAAGCCCATTAGAAAGACTGGGCCGAAAGATGTCGAAGGATATGTTTCATGATCCTTCGGGCCGAAAGATGTCGAAGGATCCTATCTTTGCTCGAAGGGTATGTTTCGAGATCCTTCGAACCTAAGGTTATCTTTCGTGATCCTTCGATCTGTATGTCATGTTTCGTGATCTAGACTAAGCGTTTTAATAATAATTCTAATATTATTTTCTACCACAGCAAGTAATCACATATAGGCAAAACGACAATACGTTTCATTAAAACACAACGCGTACAATTTCAAGTCCACAATCCAAACAACTAAACAGTCAAAGTCAACGCGCATCTAATGCGAAAGTGAAAGTCAGAAACTCGAGTTGTCACATTATCCCCAACTTAAAAGAAATTTCGTCCCGAAATTTGGTACGCACTCACTGAGGAAGCTAGGTAAGTTACATCGTTCACTGGTTTTCCTGGGGTGTCACATCTGCTGCTATCAAACTTTGCCAAACATTGGCAGTTTTGGTCCCTGTCTTCGTAAACAAGGTTTCGGCTATGTAATTTGACTCGTAAACCCCCAAACTTGGTTTCTAAGAACCTTGGGACATTTATCAACATGGTAATGTCCTCGGATAACTTTGCGCTCAACCGAAAAGCCATGAAATTCGACGTTGACGCTTTTAACCCCTCAAGTACGGTTTTGGCCATAACATTCTCATACTTTATCGAAACTTCATGAAATTTTTACCACACATTCTAGTGAGTATATTTTAGCAGTACCAAGCTTCGGGTCTGCCAAAAGTTCACTCAGAGGTATAAATTCAACATGTTGACACTTTTGGCCCCTATAGTTTGTAATTCCTCACTTTTGTGCAATTTCCGCGTCGTATGATCCATGATCCATCCATTTAAGGTTATAAACATTATGTTGGGTTATCATAGATTCTATTTATCCATTGTTGACACTTTGGACCCTTACGTTCCATAGTTTTCACCATTTGTCACTTTTAGTCCCTCTAAAGTATGTTTTCACATACCGGAACCTTATGACACGTGTTAAGACATTATTGGACGAAAATTTTTCGAGGTGTTACATCCTCACCCCCTTAAAAGAAATCTCGACCTCGAGATTTACTGAAACAAATGAGGATATTTCTCTTGCATCGTGGATTCCACTTCCCACGTATATTCGGGACCTCTACGAGCATCCCATTTGACCTTAACAATAGGTATGTACTTCCTTCGAAGCTTTTTCACCTGTCAATCCTCAATCGACAAAGGTTTTTCCACGAACTTCAAACTCTCATCTATGTGTATATCTGTATGCGGTATAACCAGTGATTCGTCAGCGAAACACTTCTTTAAATTACAGATGTGGAACACATTATGTATAGCGCTAAGCTCTTCAGGAAAGTTTAACTTGTAAGCGACTGACCCGACACGTTCGATAATCTCGAAAGGTCCTATGTATCTCGGGCTTAGTTTGCCTTTCTTACCAAATCGCATCACCCCCTTCCAGGGCGATACTTTAAGCAATACCTTATCACCCACATCGAAGTGAAAATCCTTGCGCTTTGGATCCGCATAACTTTTCTGCCTATCCCTGGCAGCTTTCAAACGATCGCGAATCTGCACGATCTTGTCCGTCGTCTCAAAAACGATATCTGGTCCTGACAATTGGACATCTCCAACTTCTGCCCAACAAATGGGCGATCTACACTTTCTACCGTATAGGGCCTCAAAAGGCGCAGCCTTTATGCTAGAATGGTAGCTATTGTTGTAGGAGAATTCAATCAGTGGTAGGTTCTTATCCCAACTACCACCCAAGTCGATCGCACATGCACGAAGCATGTCTTCCAAAGTTTGAATAGTACGCTCACTCTGACCATCAGTCTGAGGATGATAAGCCGTACTAAAATTCAAACGAGTGCCCAATGATTGTTGGAAACTTTTCCAAAAATGCGACGTATACCTAGTATCTCTATCAGAGATAATAGATATAGGTATACCATGCAACGCTACAATCTTATCAACGTATAATTGAGCTAACATATCGGAGCTATACGTCTCCTTGATGGGTAGAAAATGAGCTGACTTAGTCAGTCTATCTACTATGACCCATATAGTATCATTTCCCTTTTTCGTCTTCGGCAACTTGGTGATGAAATCCATTGTCACCATTTCCCATTTCCACTTGGGAATTTCAGGTTGTTGAAGCAAACCTGACGGCTTCTGATGCTTAGCCTTGACTTGCGCACAAGTCAAACATTTAGCTACATGCTCAGCTACTGACTTTTTCAAACCAATCCACCAGTAGTTTGCTTTCAAATCCTGGTACATCTTATCAGCTCCAGGATGAACGGAATATTTAGAGCTGTGGGCTTCCTGGAGGATAACATCCCGAAGTCCTCCATAAACTGGAACCCATATTCGTCCGTTTAGTCGTAGCATTCCATCTTTGTCGTAGGATAACTGCTCCTCAGTTACTCCTAATTTTTCCGCAGGATAGTTAGCTTCCAACACAGCTTCCTTCTGTGCAGCTAACACCCTTTCATTCAAATTATTTCTTATTTCAATGCGCTTGGCATTGATTCTGATTGGTTTTACTCTTTCCTTTCTGCTTAAGGCGTCGGCAACTACATTTGCCTTGCCTGGATGGTATCTTATCTCGCAGTCATAATCATTTAAAGTTTCCATCCATCACCTTTGTCGCATGTTCAATTCCTTCTGATTGAACAAGTGTTGAAGACTCTTGTGATCCGAATAAATTATACACTTGGTTCCATACAAGTAATGTCTCCATAGCTTTAATGCAAATACAACTGCACCCAATTCCAAATCGTGGGTGGTGTAGTTCTTCTCGTGCACCTTTAGCTGTCGAGAAGCGTAGGCAATGACTTCGCCTTTCTGCATGAGTACACAGCCCATGCCAGTGTGTGACGCATCACAGTACACCACAAATTCTTCTACGCCATCGGGCAATGTCAACACGGGCGCATTGCTCAACTTCTTCTTCAAAATGTCAAAGGATTCCTGCTGCTTAGGGCCCTAATCGAACTTAATCTTCTTACGAGTCAACGAAGTTAGGGGCGCAGCAATTCTTGAAAAGTTCTCAATAAATCGCCTATAGTATCCTGCCAATCCAAGGAAACTGCGAATCTCGGTAGGAGTCTTCGGCTCCTGCCAGTTCATGACTGCTTCTACCTTAGCGGGATCTACTTGGATACCACGCTCACTTACCACGTGTCCAAGGAATTGGACTTCTCGAAGCCAAAATTCACACTTCGAAAATTTGGCATAAAGCTTCTCCTGATGCAGAAGTTTGAGAATACAACGAAGGTGTTTCTCATGGTCAGTTTGGCTCTTCGAGTAGATAAGGATGTCGTCAATAAAGACGATAACGAATTTATCTAGATAGGGCTTGCAGACACGATTCATGAGATCCATGAATGCGGCTGGTGCGTTGGTGAGCCCAAACGGCATCACTAGGAACTCGTAATGTCCATAACGAGTCCTAAACGCTGTCTTGTGCACATCTTCGTCTTTGACCTTCAGCTGATGATAACCTGACCTCAGGTCGATCTTGGAGAAATAGCTTGCTCCTTGCAACTGATCGAACAGATCGTCGATCCTGGGTAACGGGTACCTATTCTTGATAGTGACCTTATTAAGCTCACGATAATCGATGCACAGACGCATCGATCCATCCTTCTTTTTAACGAACAAGATTGGCGCTCCCCAAGGAGATGAGCTAGGTCTAATAAAACCTTTAGCTAATAAATCATCCAACTGCGTCCTCAACTCCTTCATCTCCGTTGGTGCCGATCTATATGGTGCTCTTGCTACAGGCGCAGCGCCTGGAATGATGTCTATCCGAAACTCCACTTGCCTATCCGGTGGCAAACCGGGTAGTTCTTCAGGGAATACCTCAGGATATTCTGAGATAACAGGGATATCTTCAATCTTCGGCTTCGGCTCATCAATGGTAACTTGTGCCATATAAATGACACATCCCTTCTGCATGCATCTGGATGCCTTGAGCATGGACACTTGCTCAGGCAATCCATGCTGGGTATCTCCTTGAATAGTGAGTGACTCACCAGACGGAGTCTTCACTACTACTTGCTTTCTGTTGCACACAATCTGGGCTTGGTTATGCGATAACCAATCCATGCCTATCACTATGTCGAATCCAGCTAGCTTAAAGGGAAGCAAGGATAACGGGAAAGAATGATTCCTAATGGATATAACACATCCATCTAGAACAGTCGAGGCGGTTTCTATGGTTCCATCGGCTAATTCCAGCTCATATTTCACACTTAAGGTTTTAACAGGAAGGTTTAACAATTTACAAAACTTATCATCTACAAATGACTTATCAGCTCCTGAATCAAATAGGACTCTAGCAAAAACATCATTTACAAGAAAAGTACCTGTAATGACGTTGTCGTCAAGAACTGCCTCCTTGGCGTCCATTCTGAAGGCTCTCGCATTAGTCTTCTTTCCGTCGTCAGCTTTCTTCGCATTCTTTGGGCAATTTGGCCGGATGTGCCCTTTCTCATTGCAACCAAAACAAGTTGCGTCCTTAATCTTCTTGCAATCCAAGGCTTTATGGTCTGTGGATTTGCAGATTCCACATCGTTTCTCGTGAGACTGGGATTTCGCTTCCAAACGACATTTCCCAAAATGGTGTCTCTTGCAGGTCTTGCATCTGGGTTTTTCACCCGATTGATGATCTCCTTTCTTAAATCCCGACCCTTTCTTATGGTCGTTGTTCCCTCTGTGTCGTTTCTCCGATCTTTGTGAGGTGTCATCCTCACGTTTCCTCTTGTTTTCCTCTGAGCTCTTCATAGCTCTCAATCTGACTACATCTTGAGTGAGGGAGAGGGATAGATCAGCTACGGATCTGAATGTCGTAGGCCTTGATGCCTTAACGCTCGCTTTGATCTCTGGTGCCAGACCCCCAATAAATCGAGCAATCCTTCGCGGCTCCGGGGTCACCAAATACGGCACTAATCGAGATAAGGTGTTGAACGTGGTGAGATATGCCTGACAATCGAGGTTCTTCATTGCCAGGGATACGAAATCCGACTCAATCCTTTCGACCTCGTGCTGCGGGCAGAAATTCTCTTTGATCAGGGCCACAAACTGTTCCCATGTCATGCTGTACAGAGTGGCCTTACCGGCAGCTTGAAGGAGTGACTTCCACCATGCTAGAGCATCTCCTTTAAATGACTGGGACACGTACTTCACAACGTCCCTATCAGCACACCCGCTGATGTCAACAACTGTATCCATCTCATCAATCCATGTCATGCAGTCAACTGCTCCTTTTTCCCCAGTAAAATCCCTGGGTTTGCATGAAACGAAAAACTTGTACGTACAGGACTTGCTGTGCGTATCATGCTTCAGCTTGATTTCTTGCTTAGGAATACTGCTGTGGTTGGAGGAGTGATTATCCCCCTCATCCTTCTTCGGCTCATTCTTCTTAGAAGGTGGCTTACTATGAGCCTCTGAATGAGTCTTGGGCTTGACGTGCGATACGGTTCGGGTTCTACTCCGAGTCCCGCTAGATTCCCTGAATTGCCTATCCATAGCTTTGGCAACAGCGTTTTCAACCAGTGCTTGCAGTTCCGCACCAGTGACGTGAATCTTTGTATCATCTGGGTGTTCTCCAGAATGACTGTTGGTCTCCTCCGATTTGGCCATGTAGCTTTAAGCTACATAAAAGGACAAGGTCTTATTTAGAAACCTAACAGTATTATCGTTCTAGACGATTTATTAACCATGATATTAAGAATCATAATAGTTAATTTATTTAATTTCATTCAGAGCTTTTATTAGCAACTATATTATGGAATGAAATATATATATTGGCACAATAAGCCTAGTCACTTCGGACAACTTCTAAATTATAAATTTAGATTTTTATAGGATTACCATTGTATAATTAAACAAATAATCCTTTACTTGGCAGGGAGTCATAGACCACAACTGCCTTTTTGCTTTATACGACATAGTCATAACCCGTAGGTATCAAGTCACAATCAGACTTGTATACAGATATAATCTGTAGATAATTTATTAAAAAGGGTGGCTTGTGTGATTTTACAGATCACGCTTGGCCAAGAATGTTAACATGTTTACAGATGTTAACAGAGATTTGAATCTTTTTAACCAGGTTTTACCATATTGGCCAGGCCTGTTAATAAGACATTCAAGCTAGGTTCTACCTTACTAAGATTCTTATTAAAATGGCAAATCAAATAAAAATTGATATTTTCCATTTATTTGAATATTATATTCATGCACATAGATAAAATGAAAAATTTAAATTAACCATTTAAATTAAAGTAAACTAGTACAACTTTGCCCTAAACGGGACTTTTCTCAAATAGCATGCCCACGCAGGGGCTAAACCAAAAACAAACAACAAACAAACAAAACAAACAAACAGACAAAACCCACGCAGGGGTTAACAGAAACAACATACCCACGCAGGGGTAGAACAAGAGAAATATACCCACGCAGGGGTAGAGTACAGGAATAAATGTCCACGCAGGGACATGAGTAAAAGAGCTAACAAACAAAGGATTTAATAATCCTTCTTACTCTTACCCTTAATCAAGTCAACCATCTTCTTGAACATACCGCGGTTGTGTCGGCGATCATGTTGCAATTCCCGTCGCACGTCGTGTATCCCCTGCAGGATTTCTTGGACTTGCGGTGGCGACATCATCAGCGCCGGCGGCGGTGGCTGATACTGTGGTGGCTGTGGAGGCTGCGGCTGCTGGTACCCTTGCGGTAAGTACCCAAAAGCTGATTGTCCCGTAGCCCAGGGACCTCCAAAAGCACTCTCCTGATTGAGAGGGTCGTAGCCTGAAGCTAACCAGTAGGGATCTCCCGTATAATCATAACCGGGAGGAAAAGTCGGCTCGAAAGGGTTGAACTGTGCTGCGCTAGCATACGCAGGGATGGGCTCTCCAAAGTTCTACGGTGGTAGTGGCACAATAGGCGCAGAAGAAACCTCTGAGACGGGATGCGGAGACTCTCCCATCTCTGACTCCTCGTGGAGCGGCGAGTAGCGGCCGCTACCTGAATGTCGAGGGGTGGCAATGCGAATCCCTCCTCGCGTAGACATACGCGCGTTCCTCCTTGGCCTCTGAGGCGGAGGAGGCAAAACCGGTGGTGGTGGCGACGGAGTGACCACGTCGCGCCAGAAGGCCTCAGATGGGTCCTGCTGCTGGGGCTGCTGCTGATGCTGCTGCTGCTGCTGGGAGTGGTGCTGAGAGTGCACGGGAGAACCGTGATAAGACTGGTGCAATGGAATGAAAGATCCATGGGAGTCGTGGGGCCCATTTTCAGAATGGGGCCCAAATGAGTGGGGTAGGGATGGCGAGGTACTCAATGATACCGAGTGCCTGGCTGGCTCGGCGAATGATCTCCAAAGATCATGGGCTGCAGTGTTGTGCGATGCTGATGGGGCTCGCCTGTGCGAAGGCCCTGCCTCGTGGTCATGTGATGTGGCGAATCCTCCTCGTCCTCGCATACGTGGCGGCATGATGAACCTGTCAAAAATCAAACAAGTTGCACAACAAAATATATAAGACAAAGCTAATAATAAATAAAAATAAAACAAACGAAATTTTGAACATTTCCTAAGTTCTTTGTCTAGACTCGAAAATCGAGGAATGTGCAATTGTGTAACTGAGATCAAACACAAAAGACTAGTGTTTAATTCACTCAGCGTTGGCTCTGATACCAACCTGTCACACCCCGATCTCCACGTGTCACCGGTGGGCCCGGTGTGGGGTACAGTGACGTGGTTGGCATCGTCATAGACAAACAACACAATATAATAATGCACAGCGGAAGCAGAAATAGATTCATTTCAACTTTAATTAAAATGTAATAATAAACATCATAAGTAGTTGAAACGGATCCACAGGCGGATCAAATAAAATAAGATAAATTGTTCAACAGTTTATTTGTCGTCCGAGCTTGCGAGACTATAGTGGACGCTCTTAGGAAACAGCCAGCCTAGTTCGTTTAGTACCTGCACTTAACCTTTTGGGAAAAATACGTCAGTTTACACTGGTAAATACAAAACAACTGACTCATTTTGAAAATGATTGAAAATTGATTTAAATGCACAAGGCATAAATATTTTTATTAACTTGGGATAATTATGCAATATAAACTTGTGAACGAATTACATGTACTCGTACTTTTGGTGGCCCGGGATCTGTTGTCCGGGCTAAAGATTAAATGACACACCACATTAAAGAGTTATACACGTCGGGTGTACGCCTACACCCCGTGCTCTGGTCGTGACCATCTCGTAAGATAATGCCAAGGATATCTGGGACACGGTCAATAACCCCCCCAAAGCCTAAAGTAAGACAAGACTGTTTAAACGAGTCGCACAAACTATTCAAGACTGTACACCCAAGGCGCAGGATTTGTGCGCTCGATCAAGCGGTATTCTGTATACCGTACCCCAAGCCCGTATAGGGAAAATAAGTCAAAATGTATTTACCTGAGCAAGTATGAATCACAATTGGTAAGTGTAGATAGCTTTTACTGGGCCTCCTAATCTGGAACAAAGGTTTATAATAACCTATTAGATTCCTAACGGGTCTTTTATTTAAGCCTAAGCTTTGACCGGTTAGTTTTAAGGACGATACGGTACAAGCGCACGATTAAGCGAAAGACCGGATAGAATGTGATTTAGACCCGACAGGTCTGAATACTTGTATAATATGGGTATACTAAATACATTCTGGATTTTGAGACAAAAATGATAATGTTTGACCCGTTTCGGTCAATTTACGCAAACTAGTTACGTAAACCGAACCGAACGCTAACAGGGCGTTACGGGTAGCCAAAAGAGTCAAATGCAAGTTCCCTGAGATAATATGCTTTAAATATGATATAATATCAGTAAGTTATGTTCTATTATGCCCCGGATAATTTTAAACTCAATTTATGCCTTAGAAGGGCATTTTGGTCATCTAAAAGATTATAAAAGAGTAAAATTGGAAATCTGAGTTACGGGTCTGATTTATACAGTAAATATACTTCATTTGATATATTATAACAGTAGAGTATGACCCGTATACAAAACTTATCATTTAAAATTAAACTATGCACCGTAGGGGTATTTTAGTAATTTCACAAGGGCTAAAACTGCCAAAACTGTAAATCTGAGTTAAAATATTTATACTTACTGTTATCATTATGAAAATATGTTAAATACATCAGTAGGTATGAGTCTTATATGTTTAATATGAGTATAACGCTTACTATGCGCTAAAAACGCTAAAAATGCGATTTAGAGCCGTTTCCGGGTTTTCAAAAGAAAGCTGAGATTTTTATATTTCCAGAATGCTCAAAATAATTTATTTAACATATAAAATCAGTAGAAAAAGATTTGGGGTTAAAAGAATGTATAAAACTCATTTTATGGCTTAAACGGTCAAAACCGGCATTAACCGAATCGACTTAGCGATCTATGATACGTTCAGCCAAAAATTAAATAAAAATCATCAAAAATCCCAAAATAATATATAACATCAGTGGGTAAAAAGTTTTATATCAAAACGTGGCCTGAAATAGGTTATACGCTAAATGCGCCGTTTATGTAACTTTAAGATATAGTTTTACGATATCGGCCATAACTCAAAATCTGGACCACTAACTGATCTCAAATTTTCGGTGCAAGTTTATATATTAGAAATAAAGATTTCTACTCTTTCACTTTTCCAAAAATCATGTTTTATATCAAAAAGGGCAAAATAGTCAACTTTAAGCATAAATCGGAAACATGCAAATGAATCGGTTAAGCATAGACTCAAGTATCAAAAATTCCAGAAAGTTATACTAAAATAAAAATGGTCAAAAATATGCTCTAATACAGATCTCAAACATGCATGCACGGATCCGAATTGATAGTCTACGAAAAAGTCGTTTTACAAGACTTTCGGTTCCGATTCGTATTTATACTAAAGATTGTCGAGTTTATTATGATAAACCACATTCTTATATTCATTATAAGTTATTTTTGATGATCAAACTGATTGCATGTCATCTACATTACCATTTAAGCTATTTTTCGCAAAAACGATTTCTGTTGACTTTTTAAGAACATCTTTGACTCGACAAATAGCATGCTTAGAGTGGGAATCAGAGAATACCCTTTTGAGGGTTTGTTTCCCACATAAATACCAACATATCAGTGGTTTCAATTTGAGAGATGACAGAGTAAAACTCGTTTAATCGAAAAGTCAAATTATAAGAACAACGGTTTGACTTTTAGCAATTAATCTATGCTAGAACGAATTATAAACTGATATAGAGGCTTACAAAGGTCCTAATGAAGCTTAGTTAACCCTTAGAGGCTGCCTTGTCGTTCAGAAATGCTCCAGAAGTTGTCTTGAGAGTTCTTGAAATTTGCTTGTTCTTGTTACTATCACAAGTGCTCAAGAATTGATGGAATGATCTGTTTTATGGTGAATTCAGAGGTTGTAGAGAGCTCACAGTAGTCCTAGGCATGCAAGGCCTTCAATTGGTGCAAAAAGGAGGTGGTATTAGCTGTTTCCAACTCAAATTTCGGACCCAAATAGCAAAATTCGCGAATTCTGCACCTGATAGGGTCACGCGGCCCGCTTGGGCATGTCCAGGCGGGTCGCCTGGCTTCTGCTGCTGTCAAACTTTGCCAAACATTGGCAGTTTTGGTCCCTGTCTTCGTAAACAAGGTTTCGGCTATATAATTTGACTCGTAAACCCCTAAACTTGGTTTCTAAGAACCTTGGGACATTTACCAACATGGTAATGTCCTCGGATAACTTTGCGCTCAACCGAAAAGCCATGAAATTCGACGTTGACGCTTTTAACCCCTCAAGTACGGTTTTGGCCATAACTTTCTCATACGTTATCGAAACTTCATGAAATTTTTACCACACATTCTAGTGAGTATATTTTAGCATTACCAAGCTTCGGGTCTGCCAAAAGTTCACTCAGAGGTATAAATTCAACATGTTGACACTTTTGGCCCCTATAGTTTGTAATTCCTCACTTTTGTGCAATTTACGCGTCGTATGATCCATGATCCATCCATTTAAGGTTATAAACATTATGTTGGGTTATCATAGAGTCTATTTATCCATTGTTGACACTTTGGACCCTTACGTTCCATAGTTTTCACCGTTTGTCACTTTTAGTCCCTCTAAAGTATGTTTTCACATACCGGAACCTTATGACACGTGTCAAGACATTATTGGACGAAAATTTTTCGAGGTGTTACACCCGGGGTGGTGACTTGGGCATTTGTACCAAAACCACGGCCCAACCCTCGCCCCAATATTAAAAAAATCACGTAATAAATAAAGAATTAAAAACCCACCCGGGGTGGTGACTTGAGCATTTATACCCAAACCACAGCCCAACCCTTGCCCCAATATAAAAAAATCACATAATAAATAAACAATTAAAAATGACTAAAAAATGACTGAATCAACTGTTCATTCAGTTTTGATTTTATCATATATTAATGTCATCTTTCTCTCTCTCTCTCTCTCTCTCTCTCTCTCTCTCTCTCTCTCTCTCTTTTCATTTGAATCTCATCTCTATAAAAGTCATCTTTGTCTCTCTCTCTCTCTTCATTTGAAACTCATCTCTACAACTGATGAAGCTTCTGAAGATTTTGATGAAGCTTCATCCTCTCTCAAAGCAACTCTTCATCATCTTCATCAGATTCCGGCGACATCACCACCACCGCCATTCGCCGTCCCTATTCGCCGCCCCCTTCATCTTCTCAACCGTTTCCCATCCGGTGACATCACCACCGCCGCCATCATCATCGTTGTGACGAGTTGTGGTGTTATGTCGTTCTCTACTTCTTCTGCTTAAAGCCGTCGCCGACCAGATTCACATCAAGGATGGGGAGGTGTTGCTGCGGACCGATGAATGACCAGGCACCACCACCATCGGCGGAAAGAGATCGGAGGGCAGAGAGGGAGAAACGACGGCGAAGGCGCCGTTGTTCCGGCGGCCGTCTGCAGCGGCGACAGGCGGTGGTGGTGGCTGTTCTCCGACGGCATCTTCTGCCTCCCTTTCCTCTCCCGCCGCCCCCTTTGTGACTGGTGTTTAGTGGTGGTGGTGTTGGGGTTGGTGGCAGTGGCGTTGGGAATGGTGGTTGAGCCCGGGGGGAGGCGGTGGCTGAGCCGGTGAAGCCGGATGCAGGTTTGAATTTTGTGGGTTTGAGTTTTGGTTTCATCTGTTAAAAAATGTGGGTTTAGATCTGTTGTTATTTGATCTGTTGGTATTTCTTGTTGTTGGTATTGATCTGTTGGTATCGAACACTTATTTTTGTTGGGTTTTGTTTGAATGTTTGAACAGTGATTTTTGGTAGATTCGAACAGTGATTTTTGCTGGGTTTGCTGGTGATTTTTGAATATTTCGAACAGTGGATTCGGGCGGTGATGATGCATAAAAAAACGTATATTTTGATGATGATGGCGCGGCACAGTTGGTGGATGGTAGATTTTTGAAACCGCACGCCCACTTTGCAGCCTCTGATTATCGAAAAAAATCTGAGCCAAACCCCTTTTTTCCAAGAATCCAAACATTTGTTTTTGATTTTTGTTGTTGATTTTTTTATTTTTTTTCCTCAGTCGATGATGATCACAATATATCTGAGATACCTACCGAGTTGCGATTTCTGGGTGCGTTCGTTTTTGTGTAAAAAATGTTTGAAAAAAAAACGCTAAACCGTAAACTTTTTACGTAAAACATAAATTTTTTTAGCGTAAAAATGTAAAAAGTTTAACGTAAAAATGTAACGTAAAAATTTTACGTAAAACGTAAAAACATAAAAGGTAAAACGTAAAACGTAATAAAAAAATTATAAAGACAAAAATACAAAATAGAGTAATTTTACTATACTACCCTTTTGAATTAAAATATTAAATACATAATAAGACAAAATCTATTTAATATTAATTTTTGTTACTTTCAATCTCATCCATCCATCTTCTTGATCTAAAGGCTAGAAAGTGGTTCTCTCAGTTCTTACAACTAGAGGTGCTTTTCATTTTAGGGTCCCCTATATATATGTGTGTAATTTATAATAAATGATGTACTACAGAAATGTTATTTTATAAGATATAAAATTAGGATGCATAAGAATAAGAATAAAAATGTTAGTATACATAAATAAACGTAAACTCTAAATGAAATGTGAGCGTGTGTGTATAAATAAAAGTTAGTTGCGATAAAAGTAAAAGTTAGATGCATAATTAAATGTTAGATTGTTAGTAGTCCCGTAGTTACTGCGATAAAAGTAAAGTTAGATGCATAATTAAATGTTAGATTGTTAGTAGTCACGCAGTCATGAAATATGTATATTAAAATGTCTTTTTTTATACTTAATTTTTTTTCAAAGTAAATTATAATGTTAATGAAGTGCTTACATTGCTTATGATGGATATGTTTGGGTTTAAGGTCTTCTTTGATTAGGATATAAGCGACTCGTGCTGATAACGTGTTATGATATAACAAGAATTAACACAAGATTAGTGCTAAAACTTTAAGAACTTTAGAAATGTTATAATAGAAAGAAGAAGAGAATTGTATAATTTATGGAAGTGTATACATGAGGTGCATTTTCTCTCCTACCTTGAGCTAGTATTTATACTACAAAAAGATTAACTATTTGGTAGACAAGGTTAACTATTTGGTAGACAAGATTAACTATTTAGTAGACAAAGCTATCCAAAAATTTGACAAAAAATTCATCCACTTAATTAATAAATCTAGAGGTAAATCTTGATATTCATGGTAAACATTTTATAATATTCATAACTCTTCCAAGTTTTTAATGAGAAGTTATTGCAATTATCTATAACAAGTGTGGCAAAATATTGAAAGTGAATTGTATTATTGTTGTTGCAAACATCATCTCGACATTGAATTGTCTCCATTATTTGTTTATACTTTTCGAATGGACTTTTCAGTTTTCCTTAACCCCTTGTTCTTTTTTTTTTTTTTTTTTTTTTTGAACGGCAAATTTGGATCACTGACTGGAGTATCATCATCTACTAATGGAACCACCCGATCATATTAATCTCCACTAGACAATAATGTCTATACACCAATTCAGAAGAAAACCCAATAAATCCGGGAAAAACCCCCCTGTGGGAATCGAACTCATGACCTAACGGTCATAAGCCTTAGGGTGTAGGGAGTGGTTAGACACTTGAAAGTTGTAAAATTCAAAATCAACCAATGAGGCCATGTCATTCAACCTTAATTGTTTAAACTATACTCAAAAGTGTTGGCAATGGTTAGACACTTCATGAATTGGTGAACTATTTAAAAAAAATAGACCCCACTACACACACCCCCTCTCTCTCTCCTTCCCTCCCTCCCCCGCTTCGGCAAACCCTTACCGATTCTCCATCTTTACCGAGCGGCAAAACCCACCGGCGGCGGGGTTACCGCTTTGCCGAGTGGGTTTGCCGCCCACTCCGGACACTCTTATCCCACCCTCAAAATACCACTAGGCTATAATGTTAAAGGTAACCTCTGTTTTGTTGTTGGAAAGACATAATGATGCATATAAATGGTTCACCTGTAATAATTGACCGAAATTACTTTGTATGTGGGGTTGACAACTCTTTCCTTTGATGATTGGCAGTGGGAGAGAATGGTGTAAATAAAGGGTATGTATGCATGACTATTATACGGAGACTTGTTTTCTCTATAATTTGACACTATACATGGCATATGTGAAAATAAGTGAGTTAAACATGAGCCCATGACATTATAGCTTAGTGACATCTTAGGGGTGAGATAAGGCTTACGGATCATTAGGTTCTGTGTTCGATTCCCATAAGGGGGTTTTCCCAAGTTTATTGGGTTTCCTCCTGAATTTGTGTATAGACATTATTGCCTAGTGGGGATGAATATGATCGGGTGGTTCTGCTGGTGTCACGATAATACTCCAGTGGTCCGTCAGTGATCCAAATTTTACGTTAAAGAAAAGTGAGTTAAACATGACTAAAGAATGTATGCATGAATGGACCATTTGCCACACTTGGTTCATGTATTCTTAACTTCAACTCTTCAAGGACTTATAAAGACACTTATGCACATGCACAAAAAGACATGACACAGAGACAATTTATGTTCGTAATCTAGAGTTGTGCTTTCGAAGAATTACCCCGTATATATACATAGGAATATGATGTAATAATAAATGGTTTTCAATTTAATTGTAAAAATATTGAAACACAAACTTTTTGAAAGGAAGAGAACTTTTTCGTAAAAATATAAGAAGAAACTGAACTTCAGATGCGTAAATATGATTTCCAGACTTTTTATTGAGTTTCAATTATATATAAAACAACGATAATTTATGCATAACAACTGTCTGTGGAGTGCATCAATTATGCATCCATGTAAACATATTACAAATGTGTTAATAAACAGTGGCGGAGCTTGACCAAAAGTTCTGAGGGGACGAAAAGTTATGAGACCCAATTTATATATTGTATAAATATTCAGGCAAAATAATTGGGTGAGGGGGGGAGGGGTGGGTGGGTGCACCCCCCACTTTACACTAAGCTCCACCATTGTAGTATAAAAGAAATGTATTATGCATCCGTGTAAAAACATTACAAATGTGTTAATAAATCTATAAAAGAAATGTGTTAATAAATGTATAAAAGAAATGTGTTAAATGTTTATAGCATTGATGATTTAATGTATTATAAAAATGAATATCAACTAGGATTACGACCCGCCGCAATGCAGCGGGGATTCTTTATTTATAACTAAGTCGATCTACGACCACACGTTATGTTAAACCTGTCAAACGGGGTAAAAATAGACGATGTAAAAACGTTCACCGACACACGCACGTTACGTCGTGTTAACTCGCAAAATTTAGAACGAAACGTAAAAACGTTAAGCCAAAGACGCACGTTGTGATGTGTTAAGTCACAAAATTTAGAACCAACCATAGAGTGAAAAATTTGCGGAAAATAAAAACTTTAAAGGACCAAAGTTGAAAGTAAAAAAAGTTATGAGGATAGATTGTAAAAGATAAAAAGTTTTGGGTTAAAAGTAAAAAACAAATAGTTTTGGGTTAAAAGTAATTTATGAAATACTTTTAGGTGACAAGTAAAAAAATCAAATTTTTTTTTGGAAAACCTCCAAAGCCAACGTTACGACAACCATATGAATAACAATTTTTTCTTTGAAAAATCCTCAAAGCACACCCCGCGTTGCGGCGGGGCGTAAAACGGTGTCAAATAGTACTAATGTCACACAACCGTCATCGACAACCAACACTGACTCAACCTATAATATGTGTATTGTGACGAACCTATCAAACATGGAAAAATAGAGGTAAAAACGTTGAACCATACATGCACGTTACGTCGTATTAACTCGAAAATTTTAGAACTATATGTAAAACGAAAATTTGCGAAAGATGAAAAGTATAAGTGATAAAAGTTGTGAAGTTAAATTGCAAATAATGAAAAGTTTTGGGTTAAAGTTAAAAAAAAACAAATTATGTAGGGTTAAAATTGGAAAATGTACAAACCTTTGGGTTAAAACAAAAAAAAATCAAGTTTTTTTTGGAAAACACCCAAAGCACAACTTACAAGTTCTTATGCACAAAAAGTTTGCTAATTTATATAGGTTTTAATAACCTTTTATTACTAAGATGATTTTTATGGCTATCTACTTTATACTGTTATATACTTATATTTATGATATGGGATCAATGGTGCGTCTTCAATGTTTTTTGATTATATTTTGTTTCTGGTGGGCTTTGCTGGTTTTAGCCGAGACTATACATTTGATGGTTGTAAGTTTGGTGTTAGCCGCTGGCTAGTTTTTAATATGGATCATGCTAATCACACACGCCAAAAATAATTTTCACACCCCTAAGCGCTCCGCTTTGGCCATAGCGCGGCGCTTAGGGCGACAAAAGGTGATACGAGGTTTCGAATGACTGACTGAGTGACAGACTGACAGACATAAAGGGTGACTAGGTTTCAGTCACCCCGTGAACCCTAAGCGCCGCGCTTTGGCCATAGCGCGGCGCTTCGATCCCAAATTCTGGCTTTAAATCACTAGCCAGACAACAGATTCATCACTCGAATAGTTTTCGGGCCTTGTTTTCTGTCGATCTTCTTTGCTCTATTAGTTAATTTTTTTGAAAAAACGATGTCGTGGTTCAGTAACTATCTTTTCGGTGATTATTCTGACGAGTCGGTTGTTCCTGATTCTTACGAGGGGACCGCTATTTCTGACTCGTTTGAGAAACCGGTGTCGTCCAACTTGAGGGAGACAGAGGTTGTATCTGGCATTCGTTATCGTGATAACACGGTGCAGCTGGATTTGAATACCCCTGTGGAGGACCCTTACGCACAACAAGGTTATTCGAATTTCGGTTACGGTGGCGACTATAGCTTTGTACAGCAGGAGTGTTATCCAAACGACAGTTACGGTTGTCATCAAAGTTATTCAAATTTCGGTTACGGTGGCGAGCAAAGCTTTGTACAGCAGGAGTGTTATCCAACCCAGAGTTACGGTTGTGAACAAAGCTTTGAACATCAAGTCTATTCGAATGTCGGTGACGATGGTGAGCCGGAGGATGCGTCTGTTGACGAGGAAGGTTGTTACCCGGTTACATTTTCGTTTGATACAACGCAGACCTTTTCGTCACGTAAAGAGATGGTGCGTTGGGTACAAGACACGGCAAAAGACAATGGTTACCTCATTGTGACAAAGAGGTCGAATAAAAGAGGAGAGAATTACAAGATTTGGTTTCAATGTACTTTTGGCGGGGAGCATAAGAGTGTAGCTACACAGAGGAAAACGGGTAGCAAGAAAATAGGCTGCCCGTTCGAGATGATCGGGTTTTCGGAATCATCCGGAAGTGTTTGGAGGATCGAGGTGACGAAGGCGAAGCATAACCACACTCCCATTGAAAACTTCGAGGGTCACGCGTATGCAATGTGCCTGTCGTTTGGAAAAGTTGGAAAATAAAGGTAATTATTATTTTTGAACTTTCCCGTTATGATTTTGCCACCTAATTTGTTTTCATCCACAGGTCAGGAAATCCGGATCACACACATAGACGTGTTTTGGAAGAAGCTTGACTTCAAGCCTGCAAGGAATAAAATAGAGGATATTGATGTTGATGCGGAATTTGAAAAATTGAAAAAACAGATCGATCCAACACCCCCTCAAGTGAAAAGGAGCTTCTTTGAAAAGTTTCAGCAAATCCTCAATCCAGGGAACAGTAACAAAAAACCTCCTGCTGTTTTGAAGAAAACCCGTGGTCGACCAACATTGAAAATGCAGGAAGAAAGAAAGGCTGAAGCTGCTAGACAAAGCTCCTACATTCCGTCAGAAGAAACTTGGGTCGATGCCTCAGACGATCTTCCCCGTCACAGCTCGTACATATCAGCCGAAGATTCTTGCAGAGGAAAGAATACCAAACCGCTCAACCTACACCCTGATTTCCCGAATATCAAGCTCGGTCCTAAGACGGATATAGCGATCCGCAACTACGCATCTCAGATTCCCAACGTGATCCATCCATACATCGTTAAAATAAAGGATGTGAAACCAGATGGTCATTGTGGATTTAGAGCGGTGGCTGTTGGGTTAGGAGTGAAACAAAATTCATATTTGAAGATCCGGGAACAGCTTTTAAAGGAGTTACGTATGCACGAATCGCTTTGGAGGCAGGTTTTCGATCCGGAAAATGTAGGACATTATGATGAGCTGGTTAAACGGATCGATTTCAAGGGGGTGGGACGAGCAGGTATCGAAAATTACATGACGATGCCTGAGACGGGGTTTCTTATTGCCCAACGATACGGTGTGATTGTTCACACCTTCGACATTCGTGGGAGTGATACAATTTTCCCTATACTGGGCGGCCCAAACGAAGCTGATGAACCTCACCTGGTAGTTGCGGTTGTGTTCGTCGACAAGGGTCATTTCATACATGTAGAGCTTGAAGGCTCTTATCCAATGCCTCCCCCAAACCTACTATGGACAGCGAACAGAACAGAGCGCGCAGCAGCCTGGCATACATTATACAGTGATCAGATCAACACGTACGAAATGCTTACGTATCGTGCCCCCGACCTTAATGCAACCCCATATGTTCACGATGTATCTTAAATGTGTTTAATAATAATCACGTTTGTGTTCATGTATCCTAAATGTGTTTAATAATAACCACGTTTGTGTTTGTTCAATATACGCGTTACATCACGTTAAAAACCGAATGTCACCGACACGACCCAATCGGATTCAATACGCACTTGTACGACCCGAAATGACAACATACATCATAATACTGCAATTAATGAAAAATTAAGTCATGTTCATGTATGGTAGGCGGCTGTTACACATAAAACTTCTCACAGGAGTACTTGTGATTTCAAACCTAAATGACACGAGATCACGGAATAAGACATCACACGTAACCGATTTGATCCGAAACTTGCCGTATAGTCCATATATATTAAAAAATGATGTATAAAAGAAAAAACGGCAAATTTAGACCTTTTATTGACCCGTTTGTTAATTAAATACAAATTTAAAAAATTTAAAAAAACACCAAAACGCCCCGCTATGGCCAAAACGGAGCGTTTTGGGCCCAAAGCGCCGCGCTTTGGCCATAGCGGGGCGCTTTGGTCCCTCGTTATACCCTGAAGCGGGGCATCTCCCCCCTCACTTCACCCAAACAACATCACACACACAAACAGTGCGATTTCACACACTCGAGCCATTTTCGTTGATTTTCCGAGCTTTTCAGCGGCTAAAAGGTTAGATCTAAAGCCCTTAGTCTTCGTGTATCATTTAGTGTATATTTTAGAGCATGTTTGTGTTGATTTGAGGTTAGATTGCTGCTGTGTTCGCTGCTGTTCTTCAAAATGAAGAACCAAAGCGCCGCGCCGAGGCCATAGCGGGGCGCTTTGGTTCAAGTTTATTTTTTTTTTTATTTAATTATTATTTGTTTAATATTATTATTAGTTTATTATTATTAATAATTATTTGTTTATTTATAATTAATTGTTTAATAATTATTATTAGTTTATTAATATTAATAATTATTTGTTTATTTATTATGTTTATTAATATTTGTTTAATAATTATTATTTGTTTAATAATTATTATTAGTTTATTATTATTATTTAATTATTATTTGTTTATTTATTATTATTTGTTTAATAATTATTATTTGTTTATTTATTATGTTTATTAATATTTGTTTAATAATTATTATTTGTTTAATAATTATTATTAGTTTATTTATTATTATTTAATTATTATTTGTTTAATATTATTATTAGTTTATTATTATTATTAGTTTATTATTATTAATAATTATTTGTTTATTTATAATTATTAATAATTATTAATATTATTATTAGTTTATTTATTATTATTTAGTTATTATTTGTTTAATAATTATTATTAGTTTAATAATTATTAATATTATTATTAGTTTATTTATTATTATTTAGTTATTATTTCTTTAATAATTATTAATATTTGTTTAATTGATCAACGTGCAGGGATGGATTTATCCGATGAGGAGATTGAGCATATTGATGAGGGATTGGAGGGGGGCGAGGAGGAGCCGGAGTGTCCGTATCTTCAGTTTCCGGTGGGGTCACGAGCGAGGGGGAGATGCGCTAGGTTGCGCACTATACCGATTGGGGAGCACGTTGGGATAGACTGGGAGCTGCTAGCTACCGTGGGGGAGATCGAGCGGGCGCGAGACATAGTTGGGCTAGATACTCCTTGGTCGCGCCTATTTCAGATGGCGATGGAGGACTCGTACCCGGAGCTTACGTACGAGTTTTGCTCTACGTTTACATACGCGCCGCATCCGGCCGATTACGTGGAGGACCCTTTATTTCCGGTACCCGAGGTTACATTCCGGCTGGCCGGTCAGCAGTTTGAGATGAGCGTGCGGGAGTTTGCTGTCCACACAGGTTTGTACACTGAGCCTGAGCTTGATACTGATTTATATACGCAGGCTGTTACGATGTTGGACAGGCAGACTCTTATTAGTTTCTGGAGGGCCATTTCCCGGGTTCCCTTTGGGAAATCCTGGCAAAAGGCCACCACCATCAGAGATCCCTTGTTCCGATACCTGCACCAGGTGATTGCGTCTACTATCGTGCCGCGAGGTTCCAGCAAGGAGAAGGTCAACCTTAGTGACCTTTTCTTTCTTTACTGCCTACTACGCGGCCATCCCTGCGATCTAGCAGCCAGCCTGGCAGATTACTTTGCTACTGCATACCATCGGCAGCTCCGCGGGTTTCTTCACACTGGCTCGTTTATCACCGCCATTGCACGATCGCTAGGGATCGTGCCCGAGCTAGATCCGCTGCTGTCCGATCCGGTCCCGTCATCTAGGTTGGGCCGCGCGTCAGTATCCGCTATGCAGATCACCCGTACCTATGATGTCGGGCTCCGGTTCAGGGGTGCTGACGGGCTGATTTGGCAGCCAGAGGTGTTGCCGGAGGTCATCCCGGTTGTTATCGAGCTGAGGCCTGGGGTGTTAGCCCCTCCTGAGGTTCAGCGGGAGGCTCGACGGGCTCAGCGACAGGCTCTGGGCATCGATGAGCCTGAGGATCAGCCTGAGGGTCAGCCTCAGCCTCAGGCTCAGGCTCAGGCTCAGGCTCAGGCTCAGGCTCAGGCTCAGGCTCAGGATGATCCGGCGCAGGAGGAGCCTGTCGAGGAGGTTCACGTACCACCAGTTCAGCCAGCTCCTGAGCCGCCACAGTACCCGCAGCACGTTTACGCTGACCTACCTCCGGTAGCGCGTGAGGTGGCTCGGGATTTCGACCGGCGCCTCAGACGTCAGGGCGCACGCATTGACTGGATCGTCCAGACGCTCGTTGAGCTACGAGAGCTCGCTGCGTTGCCTCCACTTCCCCTCCCACCGTCCCCACCGCACGAGGATTAGTACATTAGTTTGTTTGTTTAGTGTTTTGTTATGTATTATTATTGACTCAGTTGTACCTTTTTGTTGTGTATTGTATGTACAAACTGATATATATATATATATATTGCAGTTAATCTTTTATTTAAATCACGTTGGTTCTGGATTGTTTACGTTTAATGCTTTCTGTATATTTTATTTAACGTGTTCGCTTTATTTAACGCTCGTTCAACTTATTATATACACCTTCTGTAAAAATAACGACGTAACGACGTAATTATAAAACAACGTTAATTTAATAAAATAACGACATTTTAATTCAAAAAAGGCAACATTCAATCATTCAAAAACAAATTCCCATTCATAACGGCAAATATCACATAAAAATTTTTTACTTCAAAAATATCTACCATACTAATTCAACCAAAAATCACTACAAAACTAACCAAAATCAACCCAAATAATCCCCACCCCAAGCCCCAAGCCGTTTGTCTTTTTGCACACTCAAAGCGCCCCGCTATGGCCAAAGCGGGGCGCTTTGGCTTAGGTCAACAGACAAGGACTGACAGAAGTCAGTCCTTGTCTGTTGACCAAAGCCAAAGCGCCCCGCTTTGGCCATAGTGGGGCGCTTTGAGTGTGCAAAAAGACAAACGGCGTGTGCGAATAGACCCAGCCTTTAATAAATTGTCTTTAGTTGCCGTTAAAAAAAAAATTGGGACTTTTCGTAAGAAAATAAATTATTTTGCTTATATCTCTAACAATACTTGCCATAATTACTAGATTTAACATGCATATAAACCGCAGACTCATCCTATTGGAATTACCTAATTAACAAATTATTGAGAACAATTAATAAAGTGAAACCAAGAAAAATTAACACGCTAGTTTTTTTTTTTTTTTTTTTTTGAACGGCAAGAAACGACGTGTCAATCACCGTGACACCGGACGTTGTGGCCAAGGTCGACTACTCGACCGCCGTCAACTCCTTGGCTCTCCCAGATACGCGGAAACCCGACCTCCACCCGCCCGAAGGCACGAAAGTGGAATAATCGGTAAAACCTCGCATCCCATCTAAGACGAACCGACGCCACTCATATTCGCCCTTCACCTGGATGCCACAGAAAATAATGGAGAGAGTGGGAGTCGAACATGGGTCACAAGGAACACCAAGTCTTTTCACAACCGCTCTACCAGTACCTTATTGACAATTAACACGCTAGTTAAACGTAAAAAAGAGTGTGTACGTATATATAAACCTTAAACCTTAAAAGCGTAAATATTTAAAAATCTCGACCTCTCAAAGGAGAGAAATTTTCCAGCGAATGAAATGTTGATCCAGCCCGAGAGATTATTTTTTTTTTTCCAGCGAATGAAATGTTGATCCAGCAAAGTGATTTGTTGTATAATTAAGGGGGTTGGGGAATCTTTACTTTTGAGGTTATGATTCATGATGATTGCATATTCTCTGTCACATCCTCCTTACAACTTTACTTTTTGAACTTTAGATTTTCTTAATAAACAATATATATTGGAAGATTATAACAAAGTCTGAATTTTATATTGATATAATATAATAGAGTAAGGTTAACATACAAAAAGACTTATCATACATCACGTAGGAGACAATGGTAACCGTTGGATCAGGGGTATAATCACGCATGGGACCACATAATCACGCATGGGACTATAATCACGCACGTTCTATGATAATAACGCACGTTATATTTTTTGTCATGTATGTTAATGTAGGTTAAGCCTTGAAGTACATTATACTTTCTCTAATATAATAATTACTTTTCAAAACCAAAGTATGTTTAATATTGGCTCCCCTTATTCCCACACCCCCTAAATCTTATTTTCATATCCCTAGTGTATACGGGCCGTATACAAAATATACGGCCCGTATAGAATGTTTTTGAATAGGAAAATGCGCAGAGAATATTTTTTTTTTTGTTTTATTATATACGGCCCGTATATAGTTATACGAGCCGTATACCAGTGTATACGATTTATAAAAAGTATACGGCTCAATAGATTTATTTCTGAGGTTTTTGATGTTTACCAAATGTATACGGACCGTATAATTGTATACGGGCCGTATAATTGTATACGGGCCGTATAGATTGATGTTTTTCAATTATTACGTTTTTCCCGTAAAAGCATCATCATTCTAGGGTTTCTAGACTCTTCATCACCTTTAAACAATGTTGATCGGAACACGCCGCTTAAATCGGAGCACAAGTAGAGTAACGTTACCGATCAGTCCGTTGATCAAGTAACTAGCAGAAGAACCCGACACAAACAAGTTCTCCAGAGTTTGTTATTGAGATCTCTGTTTGGTCATCTTTCCAAACTACAACACACGATAACTTTAAACTTTATAGTGTGTGATTTGACCAGGAAATGATTGGAGGTGATTGCTACTTTTAATAAGCTGTCATAGTTGTCAAATTCGATTTCAACAAATCTTTTCATGTTCCTTCAATTTGTAGAACATTCTCCATAACATGAAGACGTGTCGGGTTCTTCTACTAGTGGTATTTTAATGAAGTATTGAAGATTGAATGTGCAAACCCAACCGTTTTTTACTACGGAAACGGTGGCTATGCGAAATACAAACCGCAACCGTTTTTTACTACGGAAACGGTGGCTATACGAAATACAAACCGCAATCTTTTGTGACTATGGGAAACACAAGTTTTCTTTTTGAGCTTGATGGATGTCCGTTATCTCAGTTGAGGCGGGCATTGTTTAAAGCTGAATATAAGTAGATGTTACGTGTAACTTCATTAAACCAAGAACAAAGCCTATTTCGAAACACATGTGTTCGTATCAGCGTTGTTTATCACCCTGTGTGAGCATTGGAAACCCGACAAACAGTCTTGACAACTGTGACAGCTTATCTATCTGTGTGTGTCACATCCATCCTGTTATAGCAATCGATATGATTAATTTTACAGATTTTTTTGTAATTAGCGTTGTTAACTACCAAAAGAATGCATACACAAATAGTTCTAGTGGACGAAGCAAATAGACCGTTGTTATTGTGTCTATCTCGGTTGTTCAGTACTTTCGTGATAATAAAACAAGCAGACATTGATTTTGCCAAGATTGAAGGAAAGAATCTGGCCATAAGCGTTGTGGATTCTCAGCGTTATTCGAATGTAAGTGGATCGGGTTCTGCTAGTTATTCGGGATGTTTCGAATCATCACAGAAGACGTGTCGGGTTCAACTCTCCTATATCAACATACTCTTCTCCAGACGCTTAGTTGTTACGAATGACAACTTGAGGGGTCTAGTTAACTTTCAGATTCAGATTCAATTCAGGAAGTAGATGATTGGAGCGCAGGAATCAATGCAAAACCCTCACCCTCAAAATCAACCAGAAACCAAAGGAAAAAGGGCAGATAATGGCTGATGGTTCTTCGTTGAGGAAACCAAACGTAGACGGAAATGATAGGTCTGGTAACCGGAAGAGAAAAAACCCTAGTGCATATTCAATCTTCATTGCTTCATTAAAATTACAACACACGATAAAATGCTTGGAACTCACCTGATAACAAATAATCAGTTCAAACTTTCAACAATCGACATCTGGTCCTTGTTTTTCCACGTCAATATGTCACTTTGTGTGTTGACGAAGCTGACAAACACATTGGTATTTTCTCAAAATGTGCAAACTTGAAGAATCTCACATTAAAGGAGTTTGCAACAACGGGATCAGATGGTTTGAGTATCTTTCATCCTCGTTTGGCTAATCTCACACAATGATGAACAGATGATGTCAGATAATACTTCATTTGTCGAGAAACCATACTGTCAAGAAACTACCATCTTTTAATACTTCATTGCGTATGTGCTTGTGCTGTAGAAACCGGTGATGAATTTGTGTATCTAAATCAGGTTCTCTGCCTTAGATCGGTCATTCCTTGTGATACATGAACGTTGTATTCTTGTCTTTCAGAAAAGTTTGTATTGAACCAAGAATACTTATACTCTTCTAGCAGAACCCGACACGTCTTCTATCATGTGACGGACACAGGTGCAAGAGAATGACGAGTTATTTTCAGTTATTTCTGTTGATCCACAAATTCCATTGTTTAAATCAGAATCAGGTTCTCAAAACAAGGATCGTTCTAATAGATTAAAGAGAATAAACCAATTTTTACCATTTTTTACTCATAGTATACGGGCCGTATAACAATATACGACCCGTATACATCGTTCGTATACGTTGTATACGGTCGGTAAAAAAAAATTTACCGAGAGTATACGGCCGTATAAACCGTATACGGCCCGTACACATACGGTAAAAACCTCTGTAATCTTTATATAGTGTGTGATTTGACCGATTGTATTAAGTTATCTCTATTGAATTTGATTTCAACAAATCTTTTCCTTTTCCTTCAATTTCTAGAACATTCTCCGTAACATGAAGAGAAATCAATTGTATTTTTTTAGTTGCTTCTCTTGTTAAGTTTCTGAAC
This sequence comes from Helianthus annuus, assembly GCF_002127325.2. Taxonomy (NCBI): domain Eukaryota; kingdom Viridiplantae; phylum Streptophyta; class Magnoliopsida; order Asterales; family Asteraceae; genus Helianthus; species Helianthus annuus. Next base: position 137,943,424 of record NC_035437.2, on the reverse strand, counting down.
CAACCGAAATCCACAAATTCCAACAGTTACTTCGTTTTTACCGTCCGGTTTCCAAACTCTTTCACTCAAAGTTAATATTCACTGTGGTGGATGTAAGCATAAAGTTAGAAAAATACTCAAGAAGATTGAAGAGTACACAACTAAAGTTAGAAAAATACTCAAGAAGATTGGATGCAAGCATAAAGTTAGAAAAATACTCAAGTAGTATGAGTCTGAGTCCATTGTGGTTCGTGAACGTATTATTGAAATCGTCCATCACTTAAGACCTTGAAAGATTTGTTGAAATCGAAGAAAAGAGTAACTAGCAGAAGACGTGTCGGGTTCTTCCAACAAATTGTGTATGTGCTTGTGCTGTAGAAACCGGTGATGAACTTGTGCTGTAGAAACCGGTGATGAACTTGTGCTGTAGAAACCGGTGATGAACTTGTGTTGTAGAAACCGGTGATGAACTTGTAAAATGCTTGTAAAATTGCATCAACTCTCCTATATCAACATACTCTTCTCCAGACGCTTAGTTGTTATGAATGACAACTTGAGGGGTCTAGTTAATCTATTACAAGCTACAACACACGATAACTTTACACTTTATATAGTGTGTGATTTGACCGGTTGTATTCAGTTATTTCAGTTGATCCACAAATTCCAACAAATATTTCACTCCAGTAGCTGAAACCAAACGTAGACGGAGATGATAGCTCTTTCACTCATCACAGAAGACGTGTCGGGTTCTTCTGGTAACCGGAAGAGAAAAAACGGCAGTGATTCGGAATGTTTCACATCCATCCTGTTATAGCAATCGATATGATTAATTTTACAGATTTTTTTTTCTAATTAGCGTTGTTAACTACCAAAAGAATGCATACACAAATAGTTCTAGTGGACGAAGCAAAGAGACCGTTGTGTATATGAATCACGTTTTTTTCTAATTAGCGTTGTTAACTACCTAGAAATTGATATGGTGAGTTGCTAATCAAAATCAGGTTCTCTGCCTTAGATCGGTCATTCCTTGTGATACATGAACGTTGTATTCTTGTCTTTCAGAATACTCTTCTAGCAGAACCCGACACGTCTTCTATCATGTGACGGACACAGGTGCAAGAGAATGGCGAGTTATTTTCAGTTATTTCTGTTGATCCACAAATTCCATTGTTTAAATCAGAATCAGGTTCTTAAAACAAGGATCGTTCTAATAGATTAAAGAGAATAAACCAATTTTTACCATTTTTTACCCATAGTATACGGGCCGTATAACAATATACGACCCGTATACATCGTTCTTCGTATACGTTGTATACGATCGGTAGAAACAAATTTTTACCGAGAGTATACGGCCGTATAAACCGTATACGGCCCGTATACATATGGGTAAAAAATGGTAAAAACCTCTGTAATCTTTATATAGTGTGTGATTTGACCGGTTGTATTAGTCGTTATGAATGACAACTTGAGGGGTCTAGTTAATCTATTACAAGCTACAACACACGATAACTTTACACTTTATATAGTGTGTGATTTGACCGGTTGTATTCAGTTATTTCAGTTGATCCACAAATTCCAACAAATATTTCACTCCAGTAGCTGAAACCAAACGTAGACGGAGATGATAGGCCTGGTAACCGGAAGAGAAAAAATGGCAGTGATTCGGAATGTTTCGAATCATCACAGAAGACGTGTCGGGTTCTTCTGCTAGTGATTTGGAATGTTTCGAATCATCACAGAAGACGTGTCGGGTTCTTCTGCTAGTAGTATGAGTCTGAGTCCATTGTGGTTCGTGAATGTTTCGAATCATCACAGAAGACGTGTCGGGTTCTTCTGCTAGTAGTATGAGTCTGAGTCCATGCGACAGACACAATTCTTACAACTTAAATCCACAATCAACGTATACAGATGCAAGAGAATGGCGAGTTATCTAAAATTTTGAAAATTCAGGTTTACCTTGTTAGTTTCTCAAAACACTAATAAACATCTGCTTCCTGAATCTGAATCAGAATGTTAACTCTTTCACTCATAAACATCTGCTTCCTGAATCTGAATCAGAATGTTAACTCTTTCACTCATCAACATCGAGGGTTGTATCGGAATCAGGCGTTGGAAGGATTGTAGTAGTAGGACATTGGTACCACTGTGAAAGTTGCATCATGAAGCTCAACTTTAACGGACCGGTTATTCGACCGAGTAATCAATTGTATTTTTTTAGTTGATTCTCTTGTTAAGTTTTTCTGATCCAACCGAAATCCACAAATTCAAGTCAAGGATCGTTCTAATAGATTAATGAGAATAAACCCTCGTTTCTTCATCTTCATCTTCATCTTCAAGAACAATGATCAACAGATGATGTTGGGAACTAAACGCATGTACGTGACAAAACAAGGATCGTTCTAATAGATTAAAGAGAATAAAGCAAGGATGTTGTGAATTCGCATAAACATATATTCGTTTCATAACCTCCTGCTATAAATCAACCACAACTGTATTAGAAACCATCGTATGTCTTTTACCAACCGAAGAGGCAGCAAGGACAGGTAATACTTCATTTGTCGAGAAACCATATTGTCAAGAAACTAACATCTTTTACTCATAAACCCTTGAATCCCAACGCTTCTCTAAAAGAGCCTGTATTAGAAACCATCCTATGTCTTTTACCAACCGAAGAGGCAGCAATGATAGATAATACTTCATTTGTCGAGAAACCATATTGTCAAGAAACTAACATCTTTTAATACTTCATTTGTAACCGTAAGGATGATGCAAATTTGTACGTTAAGATCTCTACACAAACTCTTCTACATCTTTTAACCAATTGTCCATCACTTAAGACCTTGAAAGATTTGTTGAAATCGAAGAAAAGAGTAACTAGCAGAAGACGTGTAGGGTTCTTCCAACAAACAGTGTATGTGCTTGTGCTGTAGAAACCGGTGATAAATTTGTGTATCTAAATCAGGTTCCCTGCCTTAGATCGGTCATTCCTTGTGATACATGAACGTTGTATTCTTGTGTTTCAGAAGAGTTGGTATTGAACCAAGAATACTTCAAACATTCTAAACCCTACTTGGAAACAAACCAACAAAATCCTTATACTCTTCTAGCAGAACCCGACACGTCTTCTATGATGATTCGAAACATTCACAAACCACAATGGACTCAGACTAATACTACTCACCCTCCCCTGAGGAAAAGTTTTCCCAACGACTCAAGACAAAGCAGTTGGTTTGGGTTCATATCAGCGTTGTTTATTACCCTGTGTAAGCATTGGAAGCTCCAATCTAACGACTGTAAAATGTCTCGTGTGATTGACACCTTAAATCCATTAAATATTTTGGGTAAAATCTAATTTTCTTTTCATACGGGCCGTATACAGTTATACGGCCCGTATACATTATTCGTATCCATTGTATACGACCAGGCAAATTATTTACACATGGTGTATACGGGCCGTATACAGTTATACGGCCCGTATGGAATGAAAACAACTGACAAAGTCTGAAGGCACAGACTTTGTTAGTTTTATTTTATTATATACGGGCCGTATAACTATATACGGCCCGTATACACCATATGTAAATAAGCTTTTGCCATGTGTTAATATTAGGACCCTTAATATTATAGGTATATCAAACGAATAGGAGTACAATCTTTTTATTGTGTATATTGATAATTAGAACTTTTATTTCTGCTATTTTGATAGTTACAAGTTTTTTCAATTCATTTTATCCTTGTAAAAATGTAATTATATATGGATATAAAAAGTTATTAAATCATCTCCAACTTAAAACTTAAAAAAACAATACGATTGTGACTAGAACCCTCAACTAAAATGAGAGAGACATCATTATATACACACACATCGGTGATGGTGTGAAAATATAAGAATGCTTTTAAAGAATGTAGAATTGGAACGAAATTATATGTAAATCATCTGCTTATAAAAATAAATATAAAAAGTTGTGTAATATTGCGAGTAATTATATATACAAACATACTGAAGGGGTATGGTCCCAGATCTCGCGTCAGCATCGACCGCGAGTGACCATTACCTTTATCAAAACCCCCACCAGCTAACAACCTACTTGTGCCCATGCGAGAACGCGTCGACACAAGGGTTGAATCAAATCTATCTAGTAACGAAGGAGGACTTACATGGAACATGAGAACGGTAGAGTGATGCGACATAGCATCACATCTGGTGTATGAAAACGGAAGTATTCACAGAGATGCGGCCTCGCACCGCGTCCAGTGAACACTTCTATCAATACAAGGAAGCCTTACCTTAGGCGTAGAAGAAGATGAACGTAACGATGCGGCTGGCACCGCATCATATGGGCATTTTCGTCACGATAAGGGATGCAGGCAAACAGTCTCCGCGGACGACGATGCGGCTAGCACCGCATCTCGCGTATTTCTTGATCACAAGCAGGAGACACGGTAACCTCAGACGTTACCGCATGCAGCGATGCGGCTTGCACCGCATCCTATGCACTCAACAAGTGGGACTGACACCACAGTGCAAGTGGCACCAATGGCAGTTACCTGTCAGAGCTACGTAAGCAATGGACTGACGTGGCGTAACCTCCACAACCGACAAGCCTGACACACCTGCAAAGGTGCAGCGCGTCGTCAGTCCATCCATCATCCTCCTCCTTCACTCCTCGGCTATAAATACCAACCCCAAACCAGGTTTGAGGTATCTCTTCACAACTCTCTCACTACTACTATCTTACTTTGCTTCCCAAGCAAACTACTGATTCTCACGCCGGAGAGTGGTAACAAGGAGCACCCCCCACCCCATCCTCCTTGTTACGAGTCACGGCTTGTTTCCTTGTGCAGGAGATCAATCACCGGTGATCCAGCCAGCGATCCTCGAGAGGAAGGGATTAACCCTTCTTGACGAGACCAGTGTGTTAACCCTGCCCGGTTAACCATTGTTTCATCATTGGCGCCCACCGCTACTCTTAGCATTTTTTCATCTATCCTTTTCCCTCTCTCAAGATCATGACTGATCACCAAAACAATACTGCGGATAACCAAAATCCCCCAATCCCACCTCCGGTAGGGGTCAATCACTCGACCTCCCACCCCGGACACATTGGCACGTCCACACAAAGGGGTCCCTCCTTTACGTTTGGACATGACTTATCACAGTTCACGTCTGTGATCCCACCAGGCATGGACGTTCATACCTGGTATGAACAGCAGGCCACCTTGCTGGCCGCAACATACAACCGCACTTGTGCGGAAGCGCAAATACAAGCTGGGCCTAGCCCAGCACCGCACACCCCTGCTGAACGTATTCTACAATACGAAGGCAGGGGACATTCACGTCCAGCTTCAAGAAGCAGACGTGAAGACCGCGGATCATCTTACTGTTCGATCCACACAATCAACGAGGATGATTCCGCATACGGGTCCCACACCAGGGGATCAGTGCATACCCGCCTTGGTCCTTATGGCGAGGACAGGCGGCGGTCTACCTCCCGACACGGCCCAGGTATTCAGAGCTGGTTGGGCCCACTACCATACACCGAAGGGTACGGTTATACCGACCCTGACGACTATACCTAACGCGGGGATTCGCACGACACCAGCAGCAGACCGGGAGGGCGCAACTATGTTCCTCCCAGTCACCCCCGCAACACATACCTCAGGGCGGCCAAGCGCCCTACTAATGAACCATACAGGCCAAAGGCAGCGGCCGAAAATTCCAAGTTCGCCCCGCGGATTGCCCACGCCCGGGTCACAACTACAAAATTCTCATTCGGCATCGGGAAATACAGTGGTTCGACCGACCCCGACGACCACATGAACGTCTTCATGGGCGCAGGGTGCAACGGCCAGTGGGATGAACCCACGTGGTGTAATTTTTTCCCCCAGACCCTCACGGGCCTGGCCAGGGCATGGTTCGATTCTTTGCCAGTGGGATCACTGGAATCATTCGAGGACTTGCGTACCAAGTTCCTCGCCCATTTCAGCCAACAACGACGCCACGAACGTGATTCGATGGACGTCATGAATATCTGGCGAAGGGACGACGAATCTATCGAAGCATTCGTTGTCCGTTACAACAAAGAGTGCCTGGAGATAGGTGACGTGGCAGACCAAATGGCACGGAACCACTTCATCAAGGCCGTCAGGGACAAGCAGATGGTCATGACCATCTCAGGCAAGGAAGGCTTGCCTAAAAAATGGGAAGATGTCATGACCGCGGTCAAGACATATGCCCAGACGCAGCGGTCTCTTGAACCGCATCTGGCGAAGGCACAGCCCCAAGCCGAAACCTCCCACCAAGGGTTCAAGCGTAATAATAAACGCAACAGGGACCCGGGAAATCGTGACAACATTTCCAAACCATATTTCCCGCGAACCAACACGTTCGACCCAAGGAACCACAACCCCGCCCGAGACAATCGGGCGTCAAAAAAAGATTCTCGGGATCGCAACTGGACCGAGATCACCATGTCGCCAAGTGAGGCCCTTCTTGCGGACCCACAGTTCTTGCGACCGGCCAAACCAATGAAGTCCAAGAAAAATCAGGACCTCACACTCTACTGTGAGTACCACAAGGACTCGGGCCACACCACCAACAACTGCATCAGTCTCCGGCTGGAGATTGAGCGGGCCTTAAAGGAGAGGAAACTGCAACACCTTTTGCCAGGTGGGCAAAAACCCACCAAGCGCATCACCCCTCATGGCGAAGGTACCTCCTCCGGGAAGAGGACCATGTACGTGGCTTCCACCCACATGATCCACGGAGGCAAAGGTAGGCCGCGCAAAGCGGCGAGAAGGCCGGACAATGACTGGAAAGACGAGCAAGTCGTCTTTCCAAAAGTCCGAGGCAGACCGCGCGATAGGCGCGCCGTCGTTATTTCAGGCCAACTGGCACACTACTGCACCGAGCGTCTATTCATCGACCCGGGCAGTACTTCTGATATAATCTACGAACAATGCTTCAACCAGTTCGACCAGAAGGACAAAGATCGGTTGCAAGCAGTAGATTACCCGTTGGCTGGGTTCGCAGGGGAAACTGTCTTTCCCCTGGGCCAGATTACTTTTCCTGTGCGTCTTTCCAACGGAAGACACACAAGGACAGAAGAGGTAAACTTCATGGTTTTACCTCACACCTCCAGATATGACGTACTCCTCGGGAGAGAATCCCAAGGAGATTTCAATATGATTACATCCGTCCCCCACTCTCGAGTTACCGCATCCCTACACTTGGGATACATTGTCCCCAATGTATGGTGCAATTTATACTCTAATCTCGAGAGATACCACCCAACAAACCATAAACGGCTAACACCTAGACGACTCAACACAAGTAAACCACTCCCAACACAAAAATTTCACACCACCAAGTACACGAAAACAAATAAAACACAAGATAGAGAGACACATGGACCTGATCAGTAAATCAGCAAGTGTTTGTAGTGGTGCAGCTGCTGTGATCGGACAGGAACGTAAACATCTTTTGGATTCTCTGATATCTCATCGGGGATGTTGCCAAACATCCCCACACTTGATTCATTGCATCCATGAAGATAGAATCGTAGGAACCTGTCAAAACACAAACACACCAAACGAAACAAAACAAAACAAAAGAACAAATACAATACTCTACATCCTCGGGCTGCCTCCCGAGAGCGCTAAGTTTAAAGGTCTTCAGCCAGATCGTACCTGATTTCCGCTACGGTGGTCTTAGTGCACACTTACCCAAAACATTTCCAACAAATGCCCGGAAATTTACATGCCATCTCCATAAGCTCGTCAGTATAATTGGCATGTTTAGAAAGCACATGCGGGTTTCCCTAATCCACTTCATGATATGTACCCCGATGTCTTGTAGTTTCACCCTTCTCATCTTCTTCCTCGAACTCTCTTCCCCACACTTGTTATTTTGAATGCCTGATATGGGAAGAGGTTCGGTATACATATTCATCTCGTCAGACTGTTCTGCCTCATCATCCTCACACACCATCTGATCCACCAGTGACTCTTCATCAGATAAAGGATTCATTGGTGTGGTATTATCCTCCATAACCTCCTCCTCCATGTGAGAATAATCTCTAATATCAACAGGTAATGGTGAGAGACGCTCTTCTATTTGTATCTTCATTTTTAACTTCTGACACTTGGAAACTAGGCAGCTGATTCGATCTTCATCAGAAAGATTGGGTGCTAATAAATACTGCTCGAGTTTGGACAAAGTCACTTCCAACATAGCAAGCTCTTTCTCCTCCTCGGCCTGATAAGCATAGACACCCTCGGGCTCAAGATATTCCTCGGGATGATACTGTCGGTATCCCTGATACGGTGTTGAGATGTACGCATCCATCATTTTTTTATTCCAATACTCTGGATTTTCCAAATACACCGCGCACACATCCTCATCATAAGAAGTATGACAACGAGCGCAACAGAAACATCGTCCATCCATCCTTGGCTCATAATTAGCATCCTCGTCCCGATCATATCCATCCGAGTAATAATCATCCTCCACCGTTGTATCAGAGTCATAGAAATATGGTGGAGGGGAAGGATTATCATAGCAAGGCATCGGTGATTCTGCCAATTTCGCTCTTTCCCGTCTAAATCGGGCCTCGTGGCAACCGATACACGGGTGAAGTGGTTCCCTACACAAAATGCATCTAGTAGAGCCGCATAATATTGTAAGATCTTTCATCCTGCACAAACACCAAAACACAAGCACCACGCATAAATCTGAACAAAACAAAACAAAACAAAACAAAACAAAACTGACACTATTTTTGGATTTTTATTTTTTTTTATTTTTTTTTATTTTTTTACTAAAACTTAACACTAAACACTTTGCGCACGCCTCCCCGGCAACGGCGCCATTTTGATGTCTGTCGTTAAGGACATGCAAAAACCGAAATAAACTAGTAGCTAGAGTAAGTCGGATATCGAACCAGAGGAGGTTGTGGAAAGTGTTATGCTGCTAAGTATTAATTAACTAATGCTGAAAGTAAAACTAATTGATGGTTTGATTCTTTAAACTACAAATTACGAAAAACAAAAAGTTGTAAACAATGGGAGAGAACAATGGTTCCTCCGGACTTTGGATTTGCAATTAACTTCAATTATATGTTTAATCGAACACTTACATAGACATAAGTGGACTAACCTAATCAACTAATTGTGATAACCAAAGACTAAGTACTCCGGTCAATACATAACGGGAGGTTATCTAGTGGTTACCAATCACAATTACCAACCCTAATCCAATAACAAATATATCCCAATTACTAGAACTCTCGGGAACTGAATGATCAAAGAATAAGGTTAAGCAAATGCAATCGATTACAATTAATTAACTAAATCATAAGTGAAAAGCATCGAATGCTTAGATCACTGAGTCAAACGATTGTCACCAAACACATAAAATCTGTTAACTTACAAAACCCTCCATCCAGAGGAAACCATACAAAGACTAGCCGCTCATCTTGATTGGTTGATCTTCAAAGGCTTCTTGAACCATCGTTCAAACCCTCCTCCGTCGAGATGTCTGATGATATCCTCTCCAAAACAAAAACCCCCCGTCAATATTGATGATGAGTGACTTGTTATTGGCCCACTAACCAGCCGCCAAGTCCAAACTGCCAAGCCCGCATGTTGTCTGCTGCCCAAAGGCCCAAGAATAATGATAATATGCCTCACATGTGCGTCCAATATATGCCGCCTCCAATTAATTCCCCTAAGTTGCACGTGATACTGATGGAAATTCTCTTTTTGTTTTGAGCCCACTCTTAACGTCCATAAGAAGTCCACATGAGTTCCTTAAGCCCACATAAGAATAATAATGATAATAATGTTGTTGTTGACTTTCCTTGGCTACCTTTCACGTGAGTCCCAAGAAGTCCAAAGTCAGCCGCCCAAAGCCCAATTAACGTGATCTTTCCAAGTTGGCTGCATGATGATTATCTATTTGTTTGAGATCATGTGGATATTATCAAAAGATAACAATCCCACTCACCAAGTCACGTGATGTATATTGCCTCTTATTCACGTGAATATTCCCCCAAGAAAAACAATTGATGTGATGATGTAATAAGATCGATCAAGCTCCACTATCTGCCGTCAATTTGTATATGACTTTGTTGTGTCACTTTGACTTTTTCGTCCTTGCATGTGCCGCCCCCACAAGTCTTCACGTGTCTTTTCTAAATGGCGGCCCTTTTCATTAATTCCCTCAAGTGTCTTTTGTATGCAACCGTAGCCTACGGTTATTACCGTAGGTTACGGTTTTAATATTCTGTTCATTCTGTTTTCTTTCTGGCATCACTCCACCGTAGGCTATGGTTAAAATTCCGTAGCTTACGGTCGCTATCCTTGGTCCCTCAACTTCAATATTCCATGTTTCTTGTTCTCTTGAGCTATCTTTTGACCCAAACAACTCCCGTTTCATCATTTAACTCTGTAACTTTGTCGATTTAACCCGATTAACCTGTAACACCACAAACGCTCGTAGATATCACATTCGACACGTATAATCAAGTTCACGACACTAAAACACTTGTTATAATACACTTTAGCACCCGGTTTTCACACACTCCATCAGCCCACTCCCAACGACCAACCAGAAAAATGGGTTCTCAACGCGAGATACCCAGAACAAAAGGTCACATTGGGTCACGCCTTGTCCTCGACCACCAAAGCGCACCTGAAGCAGCTTCTCTTCAGGAACCAAGACATCTTCGCATGGACACCCGCGGACATAACAGGGGTCCCACGTGATATCGCGCAACATCACTTGAATACCTTGCCAGGTATTAAGCCAGTGATCCAAGGCCAACGCCACCTTGGGTCCGCTAAAAATCAGGCGATGCAAGAGCAGATCGAAGAACTGCTCTCCGCAGGCATCCTGCGGGAAGTTAAATACCAGACTTGGTTATCCAACCCAGTCATGGTAGAAAAACCGTCCGGGGGCTGGCGCATGTGCGTCGATTACAAACACCTTAACAAAGCATGCCCCAAGGATTGTTACGCGCTTCCAGAAATCGACGAAAAAGTCGATAATCTCGCACCATTCAGGTGGAAGTGTTTCCTCGATTGCTACAAAGGGTACCATCAAGTACAAATGGCAATCGAGGATGAAGACAAAACGGCATTCCGGACTCCCACCGGAAATTACTGTTATACAAAGATGTCGTTTGGGTTGCGCAACGCGGGCTCAACCTATCAAAAGTTGATGAACGACACTTTCCGCGGGCAAATAAGCAAAAGTGTCGAAATCTACATGGACGACCTGGTCGTCATGAGCATGGAAGAGGACACCATGCTCACAGATATTGAAAGAACATTCCAAACTCTGTGAAGCGTTAACATAAAGCTCAATCCAGGGAAATGCTCATTTGGAATGGAAGAAGGCAAATTCCTTGGGTTCATCGTGACTAAAGATGGATTCAAGGTAAACCCGGAGAAAGTCCAGGCGATCGAGCGCATGCCATCGCCTTCATCGATGAAAGATATGCAACGGCTAGCCGGCAGGCTAGCGGCACTCAACAGATTCTTAGCCAACCATGCAGCTAAGTCTTATCCTTTCATCAAGACCCTGCGGAGCTGTTCAAAGAAAGAACAATTCCAGTGGACCGCAGAGGCTGAACAGGCCTTCCGGGAAATGAAGGAGTGTTTGATACAACTCCCAACTCTAAACGCACCACGCAAGGATGAGCCACTCATATTATACCTATCCGCCGCGGACAACGCGGTGGGTGTGGTATTGATAGTGGAGCGAGAGGGGGTTCAAACACCCATCTATTACATCAGCAAGATGCTCAACGACCCAGAGACGAGATACTCAATAATGGAGAAGTTGGTGCTAGCATTAGTGCACGCTTCAAGACGGTTGCGACGCTACTTCGTAAACCACGTCATCACAGTGCTAACCAATTACAGGATCGGCCCGATCCTATCCAAACCTGACATCTCTGGGAGATTAGCAAAATGGGCAATCGAGCTGGGTGCGCACACGATACACTACAAACCGCGCCCCACGATTAAAGGCCAGATCTTAACTGATTTCGCCGCCGAAGTACCGGTTAATCGCATCCAAGAATGCGAAGAAGCACAAACTCCTGCACCAACGCCATCCTCCTCAGAAACATGGGCACTATTTACCGATGGTGCCTCCAACGAGGAAGGTGCGGGCGCAGGTCTGCAACTCGTTAGCCCTGACGGCCAAGAGCTTACATATGCAATCCGCCTCGATTTCAAAAGCACAAACAACGAGGCAGAATATAAGGCCCTGTTAGCGGGACTACGTTTAGCAGTCAAACTCGGCGTGCAACACCTGGAAGCGCACGTCGACTCTTTGTTGGTTGCGGGACAAATACGCGGTGACTATGCCGCAAAAGGGGACATCATGATCCTCTATCTTGAACAAGCCTTGCAACTAACATCCAAATTTGCTTCGTTTAATATCCGACATATTAATCGAAGTGAAAACAAGTCCGCAGATGCACTCTCAAAACTTGCATCTACCAGTTTCCAACACTTGGCAAAGGAGATACGCATCGAATTTCTGCAAAATCCTTCGGTACCCCTGCGCCGAGTCAACGTCATTCAATACGGTACAACATCATGGATGACACCTATTATCGCATATCTGCAATCAGGTGTGACTCCCGAAAGCAAGTCCGAGGCACGCAAGTTACAACATAAAGTGTGCCACTATCAAATGGGAGACGGTATCTTATACCGAAAATCATACCTGGGACCACTCCTGCGATGCGTCAACCCCCAGGATGCCACATATCTCATCCGAGAGATACACGAGGGCATATGTGGCATACATGCCGGACCGCGCATGGTAGTGGCCAAAATCATGAATGCTGGGTACTACTGGCCCGGCATGCACCTGGACGCCGTCAAAGAGTTGCGCAAATGCATTGACTGTCAACGTCATGCTCCAAAAACTTTGCGGCCAAAGAACAACTTAGTCCCCGTCACAACCGCATGGCCCTTTCAGAAATGGGCAATTGACGTTGTGGGACCTTTCCCTGACGCTCCGGGTGCAGTCAAATTCATCATAGTAGCGGTTGATTACTTCACAAAATGGGTAGAAGCAAAACCGCTCGCCTCAACCACTGCTATGATAACAAGAAAGTTCATTTGGGAGCACATCATCTGCCGTTTCGGTTTACCAATGTGCATTGTCACCGATAACGGCACCAACTTCGCGGCCGACGAATTCCAAAAATGGCTAGAAGAACTACATATTGAGCACATATTCTCATCAGTCGCACACCCGCAAGGGAACGGCCAAGTTGAGAGTATCAATAAAAGTCTAGTCGAAGGGATCAAGGCACGGTTGGGAACGGCCAGGCGTGGCTGGGTCGATGAACTCCAAGTATCTTATGGGCTCACCATACAAGCCCAAAAACAAGCAATGGGGAAACACCCTTCAGCCTAGTCTACGGTTCAGAAGCGGTGATCCCCGCAGAAGTATGTCTCCCCTCTCCTAGAATGTTGGCTATTGAAAAACTAGACAACAGCATGGAACGCAGGATCGATTTGGACCTCTTGGAATAAAGGCGCGAAAACGCTGCCATCAACGAGGCCAAATATAAATCCAAACTTGAAAAGTACTACAACACGCGTGTCCGCGTTTGTACTTTCAATCCAGGAGACTACGTCCTACGCGACAATGAGGCATCTAATGCCGAGCGCCCAGGCAAACTTGCCCCCAAGTGGGAAGGACCCTACCTCATCAAAGAGGTCTTAGGGAAAGGCGCATACAAATTACAAACGCTAGAAGGCGAACCTATCGCACGAACATGGAATGCACAACAGCTTCGACGCTGTTATATGTAAGCCATGTTCTTACATTTTCTATGTAACCCATCGGGCCGCAGGCCATTTGCAAATAAATAAATAAGCAATTTTATACATTATTGTTTGTTACTACTATTACAAATGCGCGTTCCACTTTGCGGTATCCCAAAAACAGATTGGCAAAATCTTCATTCGCGATACCCATACAAAGTGGTAACCACACACAAATATTGTAATAGGCCAGCAAAAGGCAAAAAGACTTGCATATTTATCCGGCCGGATAAACAAGTTTTGTTAACACTTAACACAATTCCTAAACCCTAACGGGGTAAACAATGGAATTGACGCGTACTCATACGACAAAGGTATGGAGTATACTTGACCCCATTCACAAATGGGTAGAAGTCCGAATATATAAGTTTTTACAAAGCTTCCACAATTCTAAAACCCCAACGGGGTAAATAACAGAATTGACGCGTAATCATACGACAAAGGTATGGAATATACTTGACCCCATTCACAAACGGGTAAAGTTTCACATACATACGTTCAAACATGCAAGAATTAAAAACACTTGTACAAATTGAACAAAAAACTTTATATTCAAAAAATTCAAGCACCCACGCGGTGCTTAATGGATTTACATGAAGTTCCTAATATATACAAAGGGAAAAACAAAAAGGGGGCACACTTGCCAACCTAAACCCTATTTCTTACCGCTGGTACCCGCGTCATCTCCAGCACTACCAGCGGGATCCTCCTCTTCTGCATCAGCATACAGCCTCCGCAGCCGGTCAACGTAATCAGCAGCCTCTAAACAGTCGTCCAACTCCTCCACACAAGCGAGGGACGTATCATAAAAAGCGGCTACAGCTGCGTTCAGACGACCTTCGGTGTCCACGTCACGGAACCCAGATCGCTCTGCAGTAAAACCGCCTTGAGACATGACGTTTATATGACTGACACAGCGGCTGTAACCAGCTTTAAAACCGGCATCGCGGGCACGTTCTTTGACCAAGTCTAAACCAACTGCGTTCTCAGGTGCATCCATGATAGCCTGAACAATCTGCAGTAAAAGGATGATAAGTCTCGGATACTAATCCAAGCAAATATAAAGGCAAGGGATACTTACACGCGCGATACCGTGACTCCGCATCCACTCGCGGTCAGCCTCAAGCTGGTTAAACGAAGAGGTCAGAGCATCTCTGGCCTCAACAGCAGTGTTAGCTCGTTCTTCCGCTGCAGTCACGCGCGCGGTGAGGTCTGTAACCGTGACCTCCCGGGTCTGAACCTCAGCCTTTCAAAGAGCAGAAAACAGTTTACTCAGTAAACATTCTCAAAAAGCAGGGAAATATAAAACAAAAGTAACAAGTCATACCTGAAGGCTGGCAACAACTTTATCCAAACGAATGCGCTCAGCATTCGCCTCTTCAAGAGCCTTGGAAGAACGGCTCTCCCTCTCTTCGGCCTCCTCCAAGGCCTTCGCAGCACGCGCCCCGGCTTCATTGGCCTCTTCCAGCGCTTTAACAGCCAGGGCCTCTGCCTGCTGCGCCTTAACCGCAATTGCCTCAGCTGCAGCTTTCTCTTTGCCCAAGGCAACGTTCGCTGCCTTGGCATTCGTCAACTCCTGCCGAGCACGGAACAAATTGTCATTCTGCTTAGCCCAAGATTCATTCCACTTCTTGCGCTCGTTGGACAACTTTTCGTTCCAACTCTTGCGTTCATCAGAAAGGAGTTTAGCAAGAGTACGAACCTGTTTCAGCTGAGCAGTGGCAGCCCACTCCGAGGTCTGCTTCTGCTTCTCAAACGCAGCTCTATCCTTCTCAAGCTGCTCCGCACCCGCACGAGCAGCCTTGATCAACTCTTCCGCTTCGGCCCGCATGCGAGCAGCTTCATCCTCTCTGCGGCCTAACACCTTGTAGTCTTCCAAAATGGCGTTAGCCACTATGGAACTTCCTACTAGCAAGGTGGAGAGTTGATTGATGCGCAATTCACGGGGGACGGCACGGGCACGTTCCACTTCAAAGGGGGTGCCCAAACCACCCAGAATCTCCTTACACGCAGAAGGGTCATTGGAAATATCATCCCCCTGCATAACAGTCTAGGGGGGTCGGTGATAAACAGTACTTCGACCCTGGGTATAGGTGCGGTAGTAATACTCCAATTCAGACTCCCCAGGCTGAATTGGAGGCCCATCATAACCCGCACCACCGGCAGACGAACCGGTACCCTTCTCACCAGCAGGAGACTTTTGCGGTTCAGCATCATTCTGCCGCACTTCAGCATCAGTTTTCTGCGGTTCTGCATCAGACTTTTGCTTCTCAGAATCAGAAAACCGCAGACCCAAATTATCTCCCTCATTGGGAGAGATCAGATTGTTGGACGAGTCAACGGTATCGAATATCTGGGTCGCAACCTTCTCTGCGGTACCCTCCTTCCGCACGGTTGACTCAGGCACCACCTCGACAGGAGGTGTCGAAGATTCCGGAGCATCAAAGATAGAAAAATCTTTATCTTGAAGCTCTGCAAAACAAAGTCAAATAGCTATCAAAACACAGGTCGTACATAACACTTGAGACAAGCTAAACAACACTTACCAACAATAATCGCAGGTTTCTTTAATGTCGGACCAATCCTCTTAGACTGCAACCTCCGACGTTTCGGTCCACCGACACCAGCGGCCGTCTCCTCTACCTGCCTCTTCCCAGCACCAGACTGCGAGCCCGCAGCTGTACCCAAACCCTCAAGGGTATCAGATACTATCACATAATCCAAGTATCTACGGAAAGAAGAGTGAGAGATACCTGCCACCCGCGATACCAGATGAGGCACAACAGTGACCTCCGTTATTTTCTTTTGGCGAAAGCGCACGCCTTTCACCGTTTGCCTCTTAGGCACACCCTTCGCATCAGGGTCCCCTAGGGCCCCAAGATCACCTGCATGAAAACCATCCAAGAGGTGAGTCAGTGCAACCATTATTGTTATCACAAGTAAAAAGAATTCCTAGATATACCTTTGCCCCGCGACAACTCAACTGCCAATGCGGCCTCAGTAGGCACCCGGAAGTTATCTCGAATGAGGACATTAAACTCCTCCTCGCCATCCGCGCAAACAACTGTTTCAACCTTACCCAGGAAATCCGGGGCAAACATCCTCCACAAAGGAGCGTCCTCTGATAACAAACGCAAAAGTCAGTAACGCGTACAAGGATAAGAAAGTTAAACAAATGAAAAGTACGTACCATCACTTTTCTCCCGCACCACGGGCTTCGACTTCTTGTTCCTCCTTGTCAACATCATGCGCAACACCCACAACTGTGTGTTGGTCAACTTCACAGACTCAATGGTCTGCAACTGCGGAAACCACTCCACCGTCTTCAAACTTGGGACCGCAATGGTCTCTGCTATGATCGTCTCGGTCACATTTCGAAACGTCATCTTTGCAACAATGGCAGCTGCCTTGATGTAAAAGAACTTCATCTTCCACTTCGTCATCCCCTTGGGAGGAGTCATCAGTTTGGGGCTACCATCTCGTTGACGGAAAGAAAAGAACCCCAAAGACACCGTCATTTGATAAAACCGCCGGAAATCTCCAACGGTAGGCTCGATGCCAAGAGCACGAAAGGTTGATTCAAAATTTCGAATCCGGATCATACCAAACGGACTCAGTTGAGAAATGTGGATCTTGTACCACTCCAAAATCTCAACAACAAAAACAGTCAAAGGTAACCGGAGATTACAGTCACCAAAAAAGTCGGCCCACAGGGTCACATAACCGGCCGGAGCATCAGCACCGGTGTCACCTTCCGATGGGTAAAATGCCCCATATTCAGGGGGCATTTGAACATCAAGCATTAGACGATCAAAGGTCTTCTTGGTCCACTTTAACTCCGGTAAACCACCACCGGCGACTCCCCCCTCTTCCTCCTCTGCCGCCACCGGCGAGGAAGGCTCTGGGTTTTCACCCTCCACATTATGTGGACTTGATGGTTCAGCCATCAGATATATCAAAGAAACGAAAGAAAATGAGTGGAAAAAGTTAAACCCGACCTCACCGGAACTTCAACAAATATAGTCGGAGAAGACAAAGAAAAGCTTTCTCTCACCGGCAAATTTTTGAAATTTCGAACAAGTGAGGGGAAACCACGAACGGTTTCCCCTTATATACCCATCGCAATTAATGCGGAGGGAGAAAACGAATCATCATGTTCAAAAAGAACGAATTGCGCGACACCACGTGTCAAGCGCCGTTTTCGCTAACGGTTATCACGCGCGCGTGGCCGCCCACGCGCCTGACATAGGAGACGTTTACACTCCTTGCTACAGTGCATTTAATGCCTTGGGCAGTGCAAATGTCCTTTCATTTCAGCACATGCCAGAAAGATCTCACCAACTTCCACCAACTCACACGTGAGATCAGCCACGTATGCAACAAAAAGCGACTACATTATCCAATTATAAGCGGCATGCGGTTTCTCTGGTATACCGCACCATAACCCATACCGCATGTTGTTTTTTTTACATACCCCTAAAAATAGGTAAAATATATATCTCTATACTATAAGGGGGTATAATATCTATCCGCACTATCCACGAGCACACGTGGGACATGCGGACATGACACACACGAGCCCGTTCAGGTGTGTCAAATGCTCAGAACCAGCGTTGTTCTGTGGACTGAACCGCATCTCAGGAACAGGTAAACCGCATTACCTTCATTCTCTTCAAGCTTCAAATCCCTCCTGTCCGGCTCACAACCACAGAGGGTGCATAAACAACTTCTTCAGCACGAAGAAGGAAGGGAATATACGCGACCGCACATCAGCAACCCTGACTCCTGAACCTTCAAGAGCTACATCCGAGCAACACACCCGCTTCGAGCGAATATGGGAATGCAAAACCGCAGACACTCATGAGCAGCTGCGGACATAACCATAGCTTCCGCAGACTGGTTGCTACGGAAGAGCCAAGCTAACTCCACATCACCGAGCGAAGCTACTTCAAGACAAACTCGGTATTGGAGCGTGAAGGTAAGTGGCTCCAGAAAGAACGCAGATAAGCGCTCTAAACAAGCCCTTGTCGAACAGCAAGCGTCCGAACAGCGGTAACAAGTCTGCTTATGACTTTGTTTGCCCGCCTATGGGCCGCATAGAATAAACAATGGTGGGCATACCCTTGCCTATGACCATGTTTATTTACCCATAGTACAAATCTACATTGTTCGACCAAACATGGCCAACAATGACGTAACGAGGTAACCGCAAAGGACGTGCGGTTACTAGAGAGCTATGACGATGAACACGAAAACCCAACAAAAAAAGGATCGTCATCTCATGACTAGATGCTGAACATAGAGCTTGAGCAAAGCACTTACAAGCATCAACTACTTTTGATCCCGATCTCAGAGATTGATCCAAAGTTTCTTTTCTTCTTCATGTACCACTTCAACAATTGGTTTGAAGACAGGACCACCTCTCAGAGGTTGAAAGTTTGTGCATACCTTCAAACCACCATCTCAGAGGTTGGTTCGAAGTTTGTGCAGCATTACTAACAAGGTCTCCAAGAGACCTTCGACACAACAACAGGTGGCAACCCACCTGGTGACATAAAACGGCTGAGAATTTCGCATCAGACGAAACTCCTTCACCGGTACGGAAGAGGCGTCAGATGACCCTTCCAGACCTCCAGCTTGATTTACATACAGAAAAGACCATCCACATGGTCTAGGATCTTCTCCAGACTCCAAACTACCTTCTAAACACCATAGTCCAGTACTCCTCCCACATACAACTTGTATGTGGCAGCAACACTAGACTGGGGGGACTTGAAGGGGTATGGTCCCAGATCTCGCGTCAGCATCGACCGCGAGTGACCATTACCCTTATCAAAACCCCCACCAGCTAACAACCTACTTGTGCCCATGCGAGAACGCGTCGACACAAGGGTTGAATCCAATCTATCTAGTAACGAAGGAGGACTTACATGGAACATGAGAACGGTAGAGTGATGCGACATAGCATCACATCTGGTGTATGAAAACGAAAGTATTCACAACGATGCGGCCTCACACCGCGTCCAGTGAACACTTCTATCAATACAAGGAAGCCTTACCTTAGGCGTAGAAGAAGATGAACGTAACGATGCGGCTGGCACCGCATCATATGGGCATTTTCGTCACGATAAGGGATGCAGGCAAAAAGTCTCCGCGGACGACGATGCGGCTAGCACCGCATCTCGCGTATTTCTTGATCACAAGCAGGAGACACGGTAACCTCAGACGTTACCGCATGCATCGATGCGGCTTGCACCGCATCCTATGCACTCAACAAGTGGGACTGACACCACAGTGCAAGTGGCACCAATGGCAGTTACCTGTCAGAGCTACGTAAGCAATGGACTGACGTGGCGTAACCTCCACAACCGACAAGCCTGACACACCTGCAAAGGTGCAGCACGTCGTCAGTCCATCCATCATCCTCCTCCTTCACTCCTCGGCTATAAATACCAACCCCAAACCAGGTTTGAGGTATCTCTTCACAACTCTCTCACTACTACTACTATCTTACTTTGCTTCCCAAGCAAACTACTGATTCTCACGCCGGAGAGTGGTAACAAGGAGCACCCCCCACCCCATCCTCCTTGTTACGAGTCACGACTTGTTTCCTTGTGCAGGAGATCAATCACCGGTGATCCAGCCAGCGATCCTCGAGAGGAAAGGATTAACCCTTCTTGACGAGACCAGTGTGTTAACCCTGCCCGGTTAACCATTGTTTCATCACATAAGTGTACACCATGTGAATGTAACCCTGAACTAAAATGAGAGAGATATCATTCATTATATACACTTGATCCATAAACTTTTAGTTAGTTTTTTTTTTTTTTTTTTGTTATTATTTTTGTGGATATTTTAATTATATGAACACATTAATTTAATATTGTTTGCACGCAAGTAGGAGTAAGGGATTTGTCGTGAGATGCCGTAGGTATAACGAATCAGCGATTCCGGTGAGTATTTGTCAAAACTAGACAAGAAAGAAAAAAACAAACCGTTCAAAACAAGAAAAATACACTAATTAAAAAAAAGGATACACAAGTTAAATATAAGAAACTATTTTGACTAATCTATCAATACATTTAAATTTGAAATATATAAAACAAAGTGGTGGGAGTATTCCTCAATATGCTCCCACAAGATGGACGATCCAAAGGTAAAATTGATATTAGATATGAGAAGGTGAAACCGTGGAAGAAGAAACAAAACAAAGTAGATGGAGCCTGTAAATTTCTCATAGGGAAATTTATGTTCAACAAATTGAACATGTCTAGAGGTATGGAAATAAGGTCGAAGCCTCCGGTATCATATACATCCAACACTACAAAGTTCGTTGTAGCAAGCAATAGAAAGGAGAGGTGTTGGCTAGTGTAAATGTAGGTAAATAGTTTATAAGGTAGGAAGCAATGGAGAAGGCTTGGGGTGTGAATTTCTGACACGACTCGAAAACACGACACAAACCTAACACGAAATTTCTGGGTTTGAGTTTAGTCTAAACGGGTTCGGGTCAGTTTCAGGTAGAACCCGCAAACCCATTTAGCTAAACGGGTCAGGTTCGGGTCAACCCAGTCGGGTTGGCGGGTTGACCCGTTTAACCCATTTCTATTATATTATATTTTTTAAAATATGTTTTATGTCATAAATTAAATTAGGTGTGTATTTTATGCTATAAATATAACTTAAAAATGGAAGTTGACATAAATTTTTATGATTTTACTGTAATTTTATTATATAAATTTGTGTGTTTTTTTGTAGTACTGTTAATTTTAATATATTAATTTGCTAAAAAAAATAAAAAATAAAAAAAATCGGGTTGAACGGGTCGGATTCGGGTCAGTATGCGAATATTCGGGTCGGGTTCAGGTTCATATGTATGGCACGATTTTCGGGTTCGGGTTCGCCTAAAATTTTCGGGTTCGGGTCGGGTTGAACCCGCCAACCCGCGAACACGACCCGTCTAGCACCCCTAGAGAAGGCAAAGGGCCAAAATGTTGTTAGAAAAATAATTGTTTGATTTTTCAGTTAAAATAGTTTTCAACAAGTCGTTGGAATCTAATAAATGTAGATGTCAGTTTTAGGGTCGCAACTCGCAAGCAGAGTTATGGCAAAGTTGCATAAGAGAAGACATGTTCAACAAAGATGACATATTGGGATGCGTAAAGTCAATTGGTGATAAGACAGAGTTTCAAGAAGATACAAAGAACGGTTTTTGTTAGGTCAAGAATGCTCCGATAACAAGATTGAAAGAAGTTTGTGGAGAAAGTATGTGATCTTGGAGGTTGATTAAAAAAACTCACATTTTTTTAGTATAAGTAGATGTACATGATGAGTGAATCTAGGAGATTTACATTTACAAGCTAACTATAACAAACAGTGAATAAAAATTTTGGATGTTACAAGATGAAACTAATGGTCAATGTGTCGTAAAGCACCGAATCAGGATTTATCAATTAAAAAACTTGATCCCCTCACACTAGATGTTATTTTAACTAGCAAAGAATAAGTCATAATTGAACATTTGAACCGCTACAAAACATGCGTCAAAAGTATATTTTTCCAAATTGTCATGATTTATTTGCAAAAAAAAATAAAAAATAAAAAAATAAAAAAATCTTAAATAAAGCTTTAGATAAAAAGGTTAGTTTTTTAACCAAAAAGGTGAAAGCTTTGTGGGTTTTAAATTGAAAAGGTAGAAGCCTTAAATAAACTTTTTGATTTTAGAAGGAAAAATTGAAAAGGTAGAAGCCTTAAATAAAGTTTTTGATTTTAGAAGGAAAATAGCAAACTTTGGTTGGGTTAGAGTACGGTTGCCAAAAGACTCATGTTTGCGGTTGACGAATCGAACCGAACATAAACCCAAATTTTACAGGAGCCTGAATTCGTGTCACACACATGAATTTGTACATGAGCTATGTATTCACGTGTAACATGAACACAACCTATTTATATACTATTAATTTGAAACATTTGTATGCATGTTTAATTGTAAGTTGTGCTTAAGTACTTGTGTCTTAGTCAAATATTAGTTGTAAGTTGTGTTTAAGTGATTGTACCTTAAAGAAATATTTGCATGTTTAATTGTAAGTTGTGCTTAAGTACTTATACCTTTGTCAAATATTAGTTGTAAGTTGTGCTTAAGTGGTTGTACCTTAATCAAATATTTGTTTCGTTACCTTGCCAAATTTAATATGTTTTGTACGCATGTATGGTTGTAAATCATGTTTAAGTTGAACCCGAGTTTTCTACTAGGGTGCATTTACTCCAGTGAGTCGTTCAGTCTCGACAGACGGTGGCTCGTGTAGAGGGTGCAACTTCTGTCTAGTTTAACTTAAAAAAATAGTTTTCTTTTATTTTTCTTTATTATGACCTTTAAATCTGTACATTTACATATTGTTTAACTTTTTCAAGTAACTATATTTAAAGTATGCCAATTTGTTTTTAAACTTTTAAATTTTGGAATAAAAGACACCCATATAGTTTAAGTTATTAAACAACAACTTTAACAAACTAGAAAATAGGTTAAACATGTCAACTTGCGAACTCACCGATGAATACGACTGGTTTAACTAAATGTGTTCGCATGATTGAACTGACATAAACTAACCCAAACTTGTATAGACTAAACCCAACCCGTGTTATGTTTATGTCTTGTAAATAATTCAAACTCTAACGTTAAGAGTCTATCATAGTAAGATAGAGTTGTAATTGCTTAACTACAAGTGCATTTTTGTATAAATTAAATATATAAATTACTAAGGCTACACGGTTTAGATATATGTTTAATTGCAAGTGCATTTTTGGATACGCTTCATCCTAACAGAAGCCAGCTCTTGTTTAGATATTTGTTTTGTATTTTATTTAAGGGTGCCTAATTTTTTTATTAAAATTTTGTATTGCATGTTATATATTGACTTGATTTGTTTCTTGAGTGTTCAGATTTTTGTACAAATTTGTTGCATTTTTCACGCCAGTGATGATTTGTAAATGTGAAAACCTTAACAAGAAGTTCAAAAAATATATATATAAAAAACTTGAAAATTTTAAAAATAAGAAGCATCAAGGAGCAAATAATTTCGAAAACATGTTTTCATACATGGACGCTAACATGGCAAAATCGCTACAAGTCTACAATTTAACTTGACCTTCACTTTTTATGAGTTTTTTTAACGGCAAATTTCTTTTCAATTCTTGTCGTTTGTGTGACTTGAATTCAAGACCTATCCCTCTCAAGGTGTTTAAAGGTTTTGTCTTTGTCAATGGACCACCACCTATTGGTTCACTTTTTTATGTGTGACTAGTCACTTGAGTATGCACATATGGTTTTCAATCTTCGTATAACCCGCCACGCTACTATTTCAAAAAACACAACATTTGCTTTTATTTACGTATGTAGGCTTTTGTCAGTCTGTGAACCTCTCTGCAGACGGACAAAAACACCAAAAATTTTCAATTAAGGTTGAGAGCAGAAAATCTTGTTGGAAGACTCTTCTTAGCATCCGTCACGTATCGTAGTTGTGGATCATATCATATCAACAAAAATATTTAAGTTTAATGCATTTTAATTGTATACAAAATAAGGCTATCAATAATTCCTAAAGATTTTCGAGGTGTACTTGATCGTTAACCTACTAACACTAGGTCTACGTATTTTGTAGAGGTCGGATCCTGTACAAGACCAAATTTATATACGAAGCATACGCGAGAAGGAGAGAAGGACAAGTGTCATTGATAGTAAAGATAATTTAGTCCTTTCTCACTTGAAACAACTTCCCCTTGATTTCAAACGGATATAAGTTTTTCATACGTTAATATATATATATTTTTTTTTAAATTACACCGTATTAACAAGCATTTCATTCTATGTAATTCGAGTAACCTATTGCTATAGTTTTCTTAAAAACAAATTACAGGATTATGAATGCCCATTAGTCTATTATGTGATTTTGAATACCCAAACATGACTACGTGATTTTGAATATCCATTACATGATTACCCATTCAGAATAACTCATTACATGATTACACATTCAATATAAATCAGTTACTTGATTACACATTTAATATGATTTGTTATAACTTATGTTAGTACAATTATGCGTATTACGTGATTACACATTCAATAATAAGAACTTAATTGTTAATGCTTTATTATGTGATTTAATCTCTAATATACGATATTATGTGGTTATGATAGGTTGATATGGCTAATGCTTTGTATATAATTTATTCTTAATATGTGATTAGACCTGAAATATTAGGTATTCCATATGAAATACAATATGTGATTAGACCTGAAATATTAGGTATTCCATATGAAATACAATGTGTTACATGTTTTTGGTTTTACGTAATTACGTAATCAATCAGTGTGGTTTCACATAAAATACTATAATGAAATCACGTAATTAGGAAATGGGTATTCAAAAACACGTAGTCACGTAAAATACATAGTCAATTATTGTTATGTAATTACGTAATCACTTAGTATGATTTCACATACTATAGTGAAATAATGTAATCACATAATGGGGATTCAAAATCCCGTAGTCATGTGCTGAGTATTCAAAATCATGTAAAAAATTAAGAAAATTATAATAATAGGCTGCTCGAATTAAAGAGAATGAAAGCTCATTAATACGGTGTAATTTAAAAAAAAAAATATTAACGTATGAAAAACTTATAGCCGTTTGAAAATCAATGAAGGAAGAAGTTCAAATAAGAAAGGACCAGAATACACTTTCTCCATTTATTTCTTCAGTTAACCTGATAATTACGAAAATGACAAAAACTAGTATTGAGTCTTAGGCTTCTCACGTATCCTTCGTACAAGTTTCCTGTACAAGATCCAGATACTTATTGTGTATATTTTTTAAATAATAAAAAATTGCAAATAAAATGGAATAAAATGTTAACAAAAATGTGAAAGTTATAGGTATTTTGTGGGTGTTTAGGTTAGCTTATTTTGGAGCAAGTTATAACTTATTAACTTATAAAAGTTAATAAGTTGTTTTTATAGTGTTTGGTTTAAGTTATGTAAGTTGTTTTTGTGTGTAAAAAAAGTTGTTTTTTGAGAAGTTAGAAATTCAATAAGTTGTTTTTGAGAAGGAATCCCAAACACCCTTTTGTGTAGTTATCAGATTGGAAACTAGGTTTGCAAAACAAAGGGGAAAGAAAAGTGTTTAGAATGGCTGAAAGCAAAGAGATTTACGATGTGAATGCCAAGTGGGATGCATATCTTGATGTGGGTGTTCGTCGCTTCGTATACTCCTCCGCCACCGGTCTTCTTGCTGGCTTCCTCCTCTTCCGTCAGTTCCCTATTCAAACTCTTCCTTCCTTCCTTCCTTCCTTCCTTTATATATACTATACTATTCATATTGATTGATTGATGCGTACGCGCTTCATTTTCTTGCTCGTTGTATAAGAATTTAGGAACATTGCCTTCAGATGTTGACAAATTTAAGACACACTGTATAAACAGACTATTTTAGGGTTTATATACATGTTTTAGGTTGGTCTTGGGATAGTTTAGGGGCCAGTTTTGGATGTTTCAAACTGGTTTTAGCTGTTTCAGACCAGTTTTAGGCTGTTTGGGCCTGATCATTTTGCAGAATTTGGCCGGAATGTGCGCTTGTGCGCTTTGATAGAACGTGCATTTGCAGGCACCTAGGTGTGCACCTTTGCCGTTTTGGACTACTATGAAGGGTATTATGTCTTCTCTTTTCTAGAACTAAAGAGAAAGCACGATTTGTTAATGGTGAAAATTGAGATTTAGTATCTTGTGTAAGTTGCTCTTTTTCAAGATAGTGGCGTGCATATAGGATTTCAAAACGAAAACGAAGGGGGAGTTTTGGTTAACCGCTAAACGACACATCGTTTTTTTTTTATTTCACTAGAAGAATAGTCTCCTAGATTTCACATATAGGGAATATGCTAACGACTTCACTAAAATCTATCGCGCTTGCTATATTATAGTCTGTTAAAAACATGAAAGTATGAAAAGAAATAGCAAAATAAAATAAGGATTAAACCAAACACACCCCTTATTGCTCATGGATAGTTAGTCTCGACCCGTTTAAATATGTTTTCAATTTCACAGAAGATTGCATTTGCATTTGTGGACATCTGTGGATTCATGTTTCTTTAATATTTATCTTATATTTATATTTTTTTGTACATTTGGTCTTATTTTTGGGGTTCAACACTTCAACTCATTTATCATGTTTCAAGGTTTTGAATACTTACCAGTCAGAAAGAATAAAACATGACAGATAAAACATATTGACGGTGACCTTTTGTTTTTGGCAGGTTCACCTGTGACACGCTGGGCGTCAGTTGCTTTTGGTGCGGGAGTGGGTATTGGGTCTGCATACTCAGAGTGCTCTCAGAAGTTTGATGCTGTCGAGACACATGTTTCTAAGGTAGATGAATAACTTCATAGATTTCCGTCGTTTTCAGAAGTCTTGATCTGATTCTTGCTCATCTTATAGTTGCTGTTAGAGGGGTCATTTGTGTCGGGTTAGCAAGTTCAAATTAATGAACCCAAACACGACCCGTTTAACCCATTTATCTAAACGAGTCAAACAGATTGACGGGTTTTAATAGATGGGTTAAATTGGTTGTAAACAGGTTGTCGGGTCCTGGGTTTTAAAAAGCGCGCCCTAGGCACGCCTAGGCGCAAGGCGCAACAAGGCGCAGGGTCTTGGGCTTTTTTGCTTCTCGCCTTGTGTTTTTACAGGAAGCGCCAAAAAAGCGCATTTTTTGATATTTTTTTGTGGGCTTTTTGGCCTGAGGCGCGCGCCTCATGTACCCTAGGCATTTTACTGCATAAAAATGTTGTACCTTGGGTTTTTTGACTTGTACATGTAGTTAAAATGGTATAAAAGCCTTACTTATAGCTGTATTTTGGTTAAAGGAAGCTAAAAACCTATGGGATATGTATGGGATATATAAAAAAAATTATATAAACATCTTGCGCCTCGGGTACGAAAAGCCCACCGCTTTTGCGCTTTGCGCTTCGCGCCTCAATTTTAGACCTCGTCGCTTTTGTGCGCCTCTCGCTTTTTAAAACCAAGGTCGGGTCGGGCCAACCGTACAGAAAATATTATTTGTAGATTCTAATTTTAACTGGTTGATGTGAAACGGTCAACCCGAACATGACCTGTTTATTAAACGGGTTAGCAATGAAATGACAGCCCAAATCCTTGTTTATTGTCGTGTAGTGTTTCAGGTCTTGTCGGGATTTGCCACTAATGCTGGTTGTAGTTGTACTAAAGTTCCTATTATTCTTTAACCAGGATTGATGATGCTCACTGCAATCAGAATCCAACCTTCCAGAGATGAAGCTTATGGTAATCAAACTGTGTTTACAAAAACAAAAAATCAATGTTCCAAGATTTTTATCAGCTGCTCTACTGTTTTTTGGTTTTGTAACTGAATATGAAACGCAAGAGTAATAATTTTCTTATGTGCAGCAACTTCATCTGCAATAACTTATCTCTTTAGTTTGTTATATTTGAAATACTGTTCTCGGTTGTTTTGCACTTTTTTATTCGGGCTCATATCGGGTACACGTATCAGCTTACAATGCGTATGGGATGAGTTTTGGTAATTCCTGTTGTAAAACCGTCTATGTATTGATAAATCCGGTTTTCATTACGATTGTAAAACCGTCCATATACAATGGTATTTGTTACTCAATATGTTGCATATTTACATCTGTATGTTTGACACTTCCAAGGGTTCAACAATTTCAAATTGTTTAAACTATTATAACATATACATATGCTAAGATTTTTTTAAAAAGCATTTTTTACACCTAAAAAATATTATTTGATACATTAAACATCCTTTGAATGAATGAATTTGGCTCAGATAATCAGCCGGTAGGCCTATACATACTTGTCCAAAACTCGTTAAATTTTTTGTTAAATAATTATCAACTTATCTAGTGGTGAGTCTAATGAAGTCGAAAAAAAATACCCATAATTAAAACCATAATCTCTACCAATACTTATAATCGATGTTATAGTTTAATCACTGGGACATATTCAAACTGACCAGCCCAATTCGATTTTCTGCCCATGCGGCTGCAGCTATCTATGATTAATTTAACCACCTTTTTAAAAACTTAACACAAAAAGAAACCTCTATGTAAGAAGAGCATGTACAAATTTAAGAAGCTGAAACTATCTACAGAAAGGGAAGCGGTTAAATAACTACCAAAGTTCACCATCTTCAGCTACTCTCTGATCATCATGCCTATGATCCTCGGATACTCTTTGATCATCACGTCTATAATCTCTCTTGTGTCTCTTATGTCTGCTCTCATATTCTGCCGACGCAGATGACTGTTGCTCCAACTATACCACAGCAAATTCTACCATCATTAGTTTTGGTAAAATCATATTTAACCACATTATTCAGAAAAAGAAATAGAAAAATTAACCTGTTTTGTCTTTTTACGTTCAGCACTATGTCTGTGAGAATCCCTAGAATGATCCCTTCGGCGTTTATCGCTTTTACCTTTATTATTCTTGTCCCTTCTTGATTTTTCTGTCCTCCTATCTCTATCTTTACCCTGTATGTCATATTCTCACATTGATTCACTCTATCTTCATAAAAAACAATAATAATACACCGAATCATTTGTATTATACTTGTTCGGTACCTTATCCTCCCTGTGCTTCCGCTCATCTCTTGCTTTCTTTAGTTCTGTTATGTATTTGTCAAACATCTCCCTAAAGACGCTTTCCTCCACACTAAACCGGTATAACAGAACCAATGATTATGCTATAGACAGTATAACAACAAAATATTATTAACGCCTAGAAACAAAATAAGAAAATACCAGCTTTCTAGCCTATCTTCAAAAAGGGGCTTAACGTCTTCCCATCGGGAAGATGAAGTTATTTCCTGCAACAAGAGTACAAGACAATACTAAACTAAATTAAAAGAAAAACACAACAAATGAACCCATGTGTAAACTTTTTTTCCCAAACCTTATAAGTTGTCAAAGATGCGTAAAAGTCATCTACAACACGTTTACGCCTTTTGACTTCTTTCTCCTCCTTCTCTTGAGCTCTCTCTAGTAACTCATCAAATACAAGCTGCAAAAAAGTAAACATGATTTATTTACTGAAAGAATATAGTCTGATTTAAATTATCAACATATATATATATATTGGCTAGAAGTCAAAGCATGCCTTTAAATTAACATCTGAAACCGGTTGTGAGCTAATATCTTCAGCAATTGCATTCTTGAAGTCTTCAATAGTCCACGTAGATAAAATGGAAACCTGAAATCACCAGAATTAAAGTGACAAGACTTGCCAGCTGTGGGACCAATTGATTATAGTTTACGGAAACTAACCTTTCTCATCTTCACTATTTCTTTTATTCGGTCCCTGTCCTCCGTATACTGTGATATACAACATAATAAAAGGTATCAGCAAAAAGTTCTGATGTATAACACGCACAAATATATATATATATATATATATACACACACAGATATAGGGTTAGGATCGTGTGAGAAGCACTAGGCTAATTGAGAAACTTGAGAAGCATTCTGGAGCACACATTTTCCCTAAGCTTTTCGTAATATACACATAAGTATAGTTTAAAATTGACTAGATACATATGTGTATAATTCAAGATTTGACAATATACATATATGTATATAGTGATTTTTAACCTATACATATGTGTATATTACGAAAAGCTTAGGGAAATGTGTGGTCCAGAATGCTTCTCAAGTTTCTCAAATAGGGTGGACTTCTCTTAGGATCCCTACTCTACAGATATATATATATATAATGAAAGTGTAAAATACAATATTGTTTGACGTACGAGCGTACGCTGTGAAATTACACATGTTGAAAACATAATTACGCATGTTGAAAGAATGAAGATGATTCCAAGTTTGTGAAGTAGATGTTCCGAGTTTATGTTTTGTGTCAACATGCGTGATTAGGGTTTTGAGTTTTATAACATGCGTAACTTCATATCGTACACTCGTACGTTAAGAAATATTGTACGTTAACCTCCCCCTATATATATATATATATAGGGGAAGGTTATGTACAATAGCTCCTTAACATACGACCCTACGCGACTTAATTATGCACGTTAAAAATTTCAAACCCTAACGCATGAAGAAGAAATCACGCATAGGTTGGTTTTTACCCTAATTACGCATGTTATATGCGTAATTATGCACGTTACAAAAAATCAAAACCCTGCCACCAAACATGAAAATTACGCATGGGTTGTTTGAACTCTAATTACGCATGCTATATGCATAATTACGCACGTTAATTGGTGGTCGCGTATGGGTCGCACGTAAAGGGACTTTTGTATTTTGAACTTTCTTTCTCTCTCTCTCTCTATATATATATATATATATATACACACACACAGGCAGTGAGAGGTTCAATGGGGAACACTAAAATTTTGATGTTGTATCTTAATTACAATTACAATGAGGTTTGTATTGGTTTTTTCATTCGTTCTCACGGTTCTCGCAATATTTAGCGTTCTCAAGATAACCCTCCCCTATATATATATATATATATAGGTTTTTGGTGAGATATAGTTTTTTGTTTTTTGTTTTTTGTTTTTTTTTTTTTTTGCGGGAGGGGGGTGGGGGGGTTGGTGGTGGTGGGGTGGGTTTATTTTGTTGTGTTAACATTGGTTCTCGTAGTCCTCGCAATAAGGATGGTTCTCGCATGAACCCTACCCTTATATATAATATATATATTGTTACTAATAATCGGGTAAGGTTTACCTGCTTCTCAAGCTCCTCTAATACATCTTCAAACAAATCTTTCGGGGTGGCACCGGAACTGTTTGATGACACTGCTAAATAAGCAGGTGATTCTTTCACCTGTAAGCCAATTATATAGGAGAGTAAAATATTCATGTAAGTACTTATCTGAAAATTGGGTAGATAAAAGATGAAAACCATATTGACTCACTTTTACGCAATAGTCACGCCAGTGACTTTTTGAAGTCAGCATCCCAGAAGCAATATGTTCATCCATTAATTTGCGAAATTCATCCCGATTTTTACGCTCTGTTTTTCTTAATTCTTCCTGTATAAATAAACCACAAATAAGAATAGTGTAGTAGTATTTATTAATCACGATTATTAATTTAATTTATATATTTAAGGTACCGCTCGTAATTTCCTCTGCTCTTCCTCATCCTTTTCTAAATCACGTATATATTCCTGAGATATTAAACTTATACTTGGTGAAAATAATTGCAAAATTAATAAATACACAAACACGTTTGTGTGTATATACATATATATATATTAAATCCGAAAAGAACTTAAACGAAAGTACTTGGAATATTTCTAAACGATCAACTTTTTCAAGGCGCAAGCAACTTTCATCAGCTTCTAAGCGACCTTGCACTTTCCGCCACTGACTGCTTGCCTGAATATAAATGTTAATTTGTTATATAAAATGAAATGAAAATAATAGAATAAGTGGAAAAAAACTACATCTTTAGTATGCTAAAAGTAGGCACCGTGAGGAAATCGCAAGATTTTAAAAACTCAATGTACTCCTTCCTGTTTTTCTTGTGCTCCTCTAAAGCCTTTGACCGCTCCTGATAACGAATTCACCAAAATGATAATAAGGTCACAGAAAAACAATATACATTTTATAACAAACAATACTCAACAAATCTTTTTAAGGATTTACCTTTTTTTCACGTTCCGTTATATAATCGTCATAGAGGTCCTCGCGGTCTTTCAATCGCTCAATTGCTTTGAAGCGATCATCATCCTCAAAGATAGCAGCCACTTTGCTATACAAGGTTGAATAGAAAGAGAAAATGAATAGCATATAATAGTGATATACAATATTTACCAGATTATAAGTTTCACTGGTTAGGTAAATAAATATATATGAGAAAAGAATAACTTTCCAAATTATAGACAGACCTCCATTTAGTGGACACTGTGATCTCCTTTGACTCCTGTAAAGAAAGTCAGGTAAAGGTAATAAAAGAAGATGTCGCATTAGTTTAAGTATGAAGAAGAAATGATACAAAAAATAACATAAAATAAAAGTACTTACTTCTAGCATTTTCTTAAACTCCTCGCGTGCTTTCTTGTGTTTAGCCCGCCTCTGTTCTGCTTCCTGTTTTTTCTTTTGTACTATAAACTACAACATAAAAATACAAACAATATAAATTAATGCATATATATATATGTGTGTGTGTGTGAGCGTGTGTGTAGATACAGGATCAAGTACAAATAGATCTTAACCTAAGACACGTAGGAAACTGGGTCAAACGAACTCCGATTGAATTAATTTCAACGGCGTTGGAACCAGCTCGTTGAACCCTAAATATATTTAGGGTTTAGCTTTAGGTTTAGGGCTTAGCTTTTGTGTTTAGTATTTAGCTTTTGTGTTTAGTATTTGGGTTTAGGGCCTAGCCTTTAGGGTTTAGCTTTTACTCTTTTAGATTTTAGAGTTTAACTTAGGGTTTAGCCTTAGGATTTAGATTCCAAGACTACTTAGCTTAGACGACTCAAAGTTGAAGACCCCTTTGACATAAGGCAGACGATAATTCACTCCTTGTTAAAACCAAGACTACAACATATACTTTCTAAAAACCAAGTCAAAAACCAACTAAACGACCAATGCAAGATATCATGATAATTACAAGAATGACATAGTCAAAAACCAAAGCCATATACTAGAACTAACGATCAATTACAAGGCATAGAGATCATATACCATGCATTATCAAAATACAACATAAAAATCATGGAATGTGCTCAGAGAAAAAATGACCACTAAACAGGTTTTACAAACTCAAAAGAGTTTTTTACTAAAATGAGTTTTATAAAAAAAAAAAAAAAAAATCTAATCATTTGGTGTTTTTGATAAAACTAATCAAAAGTATATAAGTGGTTTATAAACTTTTATATATACTTGATGGTATTATATTGAAAGTATTGGTGTGGACATAAGGTGGGATAGTTAACATCCACTGCAGCCACTATAAATTTTTTGTTCGTGTAGTGATATCTATTTTACTCTAAAATGTTTACATAATATTTTGCAACCTACAAGCTATTCACAAGAAATATGATCTTAACACGTAAATAGTTTAAAAGGCGATCATAAACATAAAAAACACATTACCCCCCACCCCTTTCCCAAGGTTCTTACAATATTATATTAGAACACGTGGCAAAGATTCCGTTGATAGTTACCTCAGTGAAAGCTTGCTTCCGCTCTGAAAGTGATCTGAGAGCACCGTATCTTCTGTCATTAATAATTACCCTCATTGTCTGATTAAGAAAATTACAGATGTCAAGACAATTGAATGCCAGATTGACTTATTAAAAACAGTCGCCAAAGCCCAAATACCTGATCCCAAGTCCAATCAGAAGCAACGTTTGCATTTTCTAGAAGAGCCTTAAATGCATTTTTAGCCTCCTGAACATAAGGCAAATAAATATAAAATAAATAAATGTAAAACAGTATTGGCTTATATGAATTGATAAATACCTGCTTATCCTCGTAAACTTGGGTTTCCTGATCAAATGCCTTTTCTTCTAAAGCAGCACCATTAGCGCTATCGTTAGTTACACTGCCTTTATTGAATTCCTACAAACCGCTAATTATATTTAGTAAAATATACTTAAAATTTAAATACATCGAATGTGAAAGAGAAGGGGAGGAGGAGTCACGGTCACCTCGATGGTACCATTTTCTGCAATTACCGCATTGTTTGCCGAAACAATCTCCACAGTACTCCTACAATTTACGATGGTTAACTTACAAACAAACGAGAACCAGAATTTACAACAGAAAATCTGAGTGCAGGTTATACAATGGTAACGTTTCGGTCATTGGTGTTTCTTCAGCGGCATTTGTTGTCCCTTTAGAAGACTCGATCGATGCTGTTGGCTCAGAGGTCAAAACAGATCCTGATTGCACAGGTGGAATAAGATCAGGCACTGGAACAGGGCTCGGTCCCGGTTCGTGAGCCTGAGACGATGGGCTATCTGAGCCAGGAGTCAGTGATGGAACCAGGGTTTCGTTATCGGGATCCTTTGTTGACTGCTGTTCGTTGGTATTAGATTTGGTTATCACTTGCTCACGAGCCAACTGCATATGTTCATAGGTTGAATTAGTTTATAACGAAAGTAAAGAGTAAAGTACACGGATGGTCCCTATGGTTAACCAAAATTTTGGATTTGCTCCCTAGCTTTTCAAAAGTACACAGAAGGTCCCTGTGGTTTTCACTTTGTAACACATTTAGTCCCCAGCTAACAGATCTAAGACTAAATGTATTACAAAGTGCAAACCATAGGAACCATCCATGTACTTTTGGCAAAAGTTGCGGACAATGCGGTAAAACTGCAAACCATAGGGACCATCCGTGTACTATTGGAAAGCTAGGGACCAAATCCAAAATTTTGATCAACCGCAGGGACTATCCTGTACTTTACTCGAAAGTAAATGTAGGATTAGTGAACTTTGGTTAAGAGAAAAGACCTTGAGTTCATCGGGTATTTTCCACTTTGATTGCTTGGTAACCTTGTTATAGTAGTACCTGTTAATAATAAATTATTAGGCATTTGTGAAAGATAAATATAAGATCGATAGAATGTTCTAGAATGTTCTAGATTACGCACTTTCTTCCATCGGGAGCAGGATATTCCTTCCAATTTGTAGATGCATCGGCCCTCTGTTCAACGGGCAACCATTGAAGAAGTTAAACATAAAAATTAGTGACAGTAACTAACTGTTAACGCAATAACTCGATTGCTTACACACCTCAGTTGGGCTCATCAACTCGAGAGGCTTCTCCCAGCTGGATATTTTTGTCTTTTTGTTGTAATAGTATCTAAAACAACAATAGAGTACCTTTTAATAAACATACATACATAAATATCTGTATACACACACAGACAACACAAATATACATGTATTAATGTATATACATAACATATGTATGCAAGAGGATATGTAATATAAAATGTATAAACGTATCCTTAATCAAACCATGATAATAGAAGAAATAGAACTGAGATTAAAAAAAACATGCCTTTTTCCTTTGTGAGAAGTATGTTCAATCCAATCTGATGCAGCTTTGGGTAGATCAGTTGTTACCTAATAATCCAATGTCAAGTGTGATGTCATGCATACCATTTTATATACGGCATGCTATTACAGAAGTGCAAAATTTGTAAGAAATGTGAGATCACAATCAAAAGAATCTTTAGTCCTCACTTGAACAGAAGATGCAACTTCAGCAGGCTGCAACATAGGTGTTACAGCCGGTCCACCTAGAGGAAAACCATGCATATTTGTTGAGGATATCGGCTGGTATTGGCTTGTTACTTCTGCGTTTACGTGTGCTTGAGCGGGTGCTGGTGTCGGTAACTGCTCAAACAAATTTAACATAAACAAGAAATGTAATTAATTAAATTATACATTTACAATTTAGAGTAAAGTATACGGATGGTCCCTGTGGTAAACCAAAATTCTGGATTGTTCCCAAGCTTTTCATAAGTACAGGGCCGCTCCCTGTGTTTTGCACTTTGTAACACATTTAGTCCCAAACTAACAAATCTAAAGGTTTCAGTAGGTCCAAGTTAGAGACTAAATGCATTACAAAGTGCAAACCACAGGGACCATCCATGTACTTTTGGCAAAAGTCGGGGCTATTTGCGTTACAAAGTGCAAACCACAGGGATCATCCGTGTACTTTTGAAAAGTTAGTGACCAAATTCAAAATTTTGGTCAACCACAAGAACCTTCCGTGTACTTTACAATTTAAATACGATAGTACAGCACACTTGGTATGTTACGTTGTATGATAAAGATATGGCAGCCCGTGGACCGCTCTGACCGGGCCCATAGTTATTAGGTGCTGGAACAGCCTGTTGGGCCTGTGGTGATACAGACATTACAGGTCGGATCGGTTGAACATCAGGCACTGGAAAAACTTGAGCGGCAGGCGGCGGTGGAGGAGGTGGCGCTATGCTATGTGCCAGCGGTGGCGCTGGTGGTCCAGGTCTAGGAGGTAAATGTTGCATCGGCTGAGACACCATATTTGGCCTCACAGCAAGAAACTGTTGAGATACAATAGGCATATATGGCGGTGGCGGCCGTGGCGGACCTGCTGGGCGGAACTAGATTTAATTCCGATATTAGAACCGTTGCTTCAGATTCAAAATGATTATAATTACAGAGAAAATGTGAAAAAAATGAAAAAAAAAAACTTACTTGCATTGCGACCGGTGGATAAGTGTTTGGAGGTGGTCCCATGGCGGCAACAGGAGGTCGAGGCGGCTGTTGTAAAAATGTAGGAGCGAGATTGAGAAAAGGTAAGCGTGATAAAATATAAATCATGAGAAAGTATATAAACTGCTTAAACTACCTGTATGCCAGGATACTGAGAATTGTTGGCCATTGTAAAAACGGAGAATATCTGACAATGTCATGTAGTCGAATGTTAATGGTTGTAACAAAATTATAGCAAAATGGTGGAAATATATTATAGAGTATTAAACATATACAAAGAAAGAAAGAAATCGAATAGAGTTAAATAGGCAAGCATAAAGGGTACAACAACAAATCATATACTTGTTATATATAGCAGTATCGGCTTTGTATTTAAAGAGCACTTGACGTAACATAATAACATGATTAACTATTCATAACCAAAAATATAACTTGGCGTGGAAACGGTAAAAACTGTAACTTAATGATCATAATTGCTTACGAATGTTTCAATCAGCAGCTTTGACTTCACCAAATATGTAAAAGGGTGTATCTTGACACCTTCTAGCGCATTCTACAAGCTGTAAATATATAAATTTGAAGTGAAAGCGTATGAACTAAGCTCTTTCTTAAATACATAATTACATGGTTTCAGTTAAATAAGCAACATAAACCACTTTAAAGAAACAAAAGATGTTGATGTGTAGTACAGCAAGTTAGAAACAATGTTGTATTCTATAAAAAAAGGATATGTATTAACCTAGTATGGGAAATGGCGCTTATATAACGATATAAGCATGTCATAAAAGATTCAGAACATACGCATTTTTGTTAGCATAGCAAATACATGTGGCGGAGCTTATAAGCAGTTCCCCTCCATATCAACCGAGAAAGAAGCTTAAGAAACCAAACAAAAAAGAAAAGAAACTACAACCACCATCACGAGAAATCTAAACTACAACATATTTTTAAGCATAACTAACACATAAAAGACTGATTTACAACCTAAACAAGAACACCAATAAATCAACCCTATTGTATAAAATGTAATTTGAATATAAGGCAACATATAAACATAAAAAAAAACCCTAGAAAAATAATCTGATCAATAAGTCCATATATGCAAATTAAACACCTAATTCGATCATTTGCAAACCCTTGATATTTCATTTTCTGTTAAATTTAAACTACATATGCATAACTAAAGCAGCAATTACAACTCAAATTCAAATAGTTTTTTATGTATACTAATCACAGTCCACAACATTCAACAAAAACCCCAACCTATTGAACCGATTCTCCACAATTCAAACAAAACTGAACCTAAAACCCTCTGATCGGACAACAAACATTCGAGTAGCAAGTAACATTGATTATGATAGAGCAATTCGAACAAAAATTGAATTTTGAAGAGGATAAATGAATTGTTTGATCAATGAATGTAGGATTTAACCTAAGTATTTAGATGTTAGAGAGAGATCGAACCAGTGATTCGGTGCGAGAGAGAGGTAGTCAGACTCCTGTGGTTGGTTCCAGGTGAAGAAAGCGAATATAGGAAGCAGCAAAGGTTTTGTTTATGTCGGGCAACGAGCGAAGAAAAGGGTAAAGGGCCCGTCTGGTTTTGTTGTGCCCTATTTATTTACCAACGCCATTAAATACATATAGAGTAAATTACAAGTTTTGACTTTATGTTCGTGGTAGATTGTACACGGTGAATTTTTATTTTTTGCCCATAGCCTTATAGTCTAGTGGCATTTTGAGGGTAGGATAAAATTTTGAGATCAACAGGTCTTGGGTTCGATTCTCACAAAGGGGGTTTTCCTAAATTTATTGGGGTTCCTCCTGAATTGGTGTATATGCATTATGCCTAGTGGAGGTGGATATGATCGGGTGGTTCCGCTGGTGGCACGATGATACTCCAGTGGTTCGTCAGTGATCCAAATTTTTCGTTCAAAAAAAAAATTGATGACTTTTGTACTTGATGTTTAAAAATCTTACATGTTATGTCTTTTAGGCCTAACCACGTTATTTCTTTTTTTTTTGGTTAAATCTGGTCATGTAACTTGCACATGAGGGCATTTTTGTCTATTCACCTCCACATTTTCTAATTATGTAAATAACATAAATATCTAACCTTTTAAATAACATAAATAGTTCCGATTTAATAAAACACTAAGAATACCCATATCAAATAGAGATAGAGTCACATATGAAAACCTAGCCTTCTTAAGATTGTGTAACAAATCAGATCTGAAACCCTCCCTAACTCATCATCGAGGTAAAACCTAGCACATCACCCTTACGCAAACATTCGTAGGGCACGAGTTCCGCTGGTTGATTGTTGGATTCTGGAAGCCAGGAACAGAGAATGGCACAATTCTAGGGCACAAGTTCATCAGGCAACCTCTTGGTTGACAGTACACTCCGATCGCCGATAAGGGCGCAACTCTGGAAGCCAGAAACAAAGAAGCCATGGCTGCTGGACGACGAAGAAGCTTTAGAGCACAGTTCCGCCGTGATTGTTGGACTGTTGTCGACCGAAAGGTTTCTATCTTTCTATCTCTCTTTTTTCCCCTCTCTCTCTCTCTCTCTCTCTCTGGAATGGTAGCGTGGCCGTTCCTGTTAGACGGTGGTTTTGCAGTGGTAGTGGAAGTGGTGGCGATGGAGGTTTGATGGTGATGTCAAGAGTGGTGCTTGTTAGTGGAAGTAGAGATCTGGTGGTGAGGTCAGGTTGAGAGTGGTGGTTGTTGGTGGAGGCGGTGGAAGGTTGGTCGTGAAGGTGAGCGTGGATGTTGGTGATGGTGTAGAGAGAGATGTGTGAAGAGAGAAAGGAGTATATGTTTGGCGGCGTTTGTTGGAGATAGAGAAGAGAGAGAATTTTTTTAATTATGTTTTTTTATTTATATATTTTTTATTATTTTTTTACAAATTTAGTCCCTTTATTTACTCAATAGTCCCTGGAGAGGTAAAATGACAATAATACCCTCATGTGTAATGCACATGACCATATTTAACAAAAAAATTTGACTGAGTTAGGGCTAAAGTACATAACGTGCAGGATTTTGAAACGTTAAGGACAAAACTCGTCAAATTTAAAGGTAAAGGACACCGCATGCAATTTGGTACAAACATAAAGGACAAAACTTGTAATTTACTCATAGATATAAATTATTATTTTGAAAAGAATTGTTAAATATAAATTTTATAATCCTATATATTTAATACATCATATGTTTTACTCTATATTCTTATTATTCTTATCTTCTTATTAAAGTCAACTCTCTCATGTAATTAATCATCATCGTCGGATCATGTTGAGATAAAATAGCAGAATTCTTCTAAAAGTAGAGGTTACAATGTGACAACTGTCAATTTTCCGTGTAATTCTGTACATATTAAACAGTAATTTGTGCTTTAATAACTGTGCTTGATTTGAATTAATGGCATGAATGATTTCTGATTATTGTCATATACATACAAGTGCATTACATGTTGCATGAATTCATATCATTACTGCATGCAACACATCATGATCTAATTAGTGCACGAAACAAAGTTAGCACAGTTATCAGATGAACTAGAAGTACTGACGGGAATTCAGTACTCAGACAGACATGATGTTAAGAAACAGAATGAGCCCGAAACCAAGAGTTACACTAGTATAGTGTGTAGGAAAGTAGGGATCATAAAACTGCTTCCTAGTGATAGTTTAAGTGCCAGTAAGTGCCTAAAACTCACACAAACTACAGAATTCTGCAATTTTCAGCAAAAATAAGCATTTTAGCAACATAATATAGTGCAGAATTATGGTTTAATAGTCCAGAATACCTTCCTAAGTATCGGGAATCAAAAGTGTCACAAAAGGGAACATAAAGCACACTAAACTGCGTAATTTAGCACCTTAACGAACCAGTAACCAACCGGACACTACCCGAAACACCAAATTTTCACTAGAAGCATTGTTTTAGCATTTCCGAGCTAGGAACATCATAATACAGCTTATAATTACATAACACCTAAAAACACTAAACCTTATACTTGAAATCTAACTTAAACATCTAACTAGCCATTACAACTCAACCTCATACCCCCATCCCCTTGGCGACGGTCACCATGGGTGGACCCACCCATGGATTTTCTTGAATTGTTTATACGATTTGTTGTTTGCTTTAGAAACATATTACACAAAGGTTTTGTAAATGTTGGAGCTTCATATTTTATAAACCACAAGTAACTTCATTCTCTTTCATTCACAACATCAACACTTCACCACTTCTCCCTCTCCTTCCCTTGCTCACGGCCGAGAACCACCACCCACACCATCACCATTTTCACTTCAATCTCTTCCAATCCAAGGTGATCCTAAGGTGCAAGAAGCTAAGTTAGAAAGCTTGGAGCCATTGGAGCTTGAAGGACCATTCTCTAGAGCTTTTAACCACATTCTTCATCTTTGATCTCTTCCCTAGCCTTGTGCTATTAGTAAGCCTCTTGTAACTTGTTTTTACTTCTCTTTTTGATGGTTAAAAGATTATGTAAATGGTGAAACATAAAGATCATGAAGAAACAAGAAGATAATCCTTCACATAAAGCTTAAAATCATAAGAATCTAAGTTGATTTAGTGTATGTGTATATCTTGATTGTTGATTTCTTGTGATTATGATGTTAACTCTTTAAACACCTTTGATTTTCACGTCATAACATAGATCATAGGTTAACGAAAGAAAATGTTTTGAGTAATCTTAGTGATACGTAATCCCAACATAGATAAGTGTGGGGATTTTTATTTGTGAAATCTACCAAAATTAAGGAGACATTATTGGTGATTTTAAAAAGAGATCTTTACCTATTTAGTGAAAAGATAGTGAATAAACTTGCTTTGAACAAATAACATTTTCAAAATAACGTAATTTTTCCCCTCCAAAATGGATTTTGATTAGTGTTTAAGGTCTTTACCAAACGAAGAAGTTGATGACTAAAGAAATGACCAAAATTTGTTGGAGAAAAGTTCTTGTGACAAGAGCAATGTCCATGCACGGTTTTGTCAAGAATCAACCGCGTAGTGCTTATAAAGTTTTTTGAAAATGTTTCTCTCACATTATTTAAGCAACCTTCTTGTGCAAAGCTATTAACAACATTACACACCAAAAAGTCCAAAATTCTAAGTTATCTTTAAGTGGCCTTTAACTCTCTCGACATCTTCTATATCAAAGCGCAGATCATAGATTAACAAAAATCACGGATTAACAAAAGAAGAATTGTTAATGATCATATTGTAGTATTCTTTCAAACATTTTTGTTGTAAGTTGTGAGTGATATTCTCTACATAGATACATGGGAATTTGTATTACTGTTCCTTACCAAAGTTAAGAAGTTATTGGCTATCTCTATCACACTAGAGATAAATATTTAAGGTGACTATTAGGTTATTCATGTGTGAATGGAATGTACAATTACTTTTTGTTGTTTGGTATGCGAAAAAAGACGAAGGAATAAAATCAGATAGCGGTGATGGGCGATGATGGTGCGTGGTGCTAGGTGTCAGTTGTAGCGGCAGTGGTGGTGGGTGGAGACGACGGCGGATGGTGACAACGATGGTGGTGGTGGTGGATGATGGTGGAGGTAGGTGGCGGCGGTGGCGATGGTGGTGGCAGGGGTGGTCGGAGGTTGTAGCGGTGGTGGCGGTTGATAGTGGTGGCGACGGTGATCGGAGGTGGCCGTGGCAATGGTGGCGGCGATGATCGAAGGTGGGTGGTGGCGATGATCGGAGGTGGCAGTGGCGATGGCGGCGGTGACGGGGACGGAGGTGGGTGGCGGCGGTAGGTGGTGGAAGCGGAGGTGGGTGACAGCAGCGGATGACGGTGGTGGTGGTGGTTGGTAGCAACGGTGGTGGTTGTGGTGTTGTTAATGAAGGGTGAAGAAGGAATGAAATGGAAAAAAAACATGGGGACACATGAAATGATTTTGAGGGAATAAAATGCATTTTGAAATGGACGATTCCATTCCATCGACCAACCAAACACTTTTTTCTTCATTCCCTCGCAATGGTCCATTCCATTCCACCTCTCATTTCTGCATACCAAACGCTACCTAAGGATAAAATAAACTCTTAATGAGGCGGGCTTATGTGAGTTCCATAGAAAAATTATATGAGAAGAGATCAAAGGGTTAATATTCATGCTATTAGATTATCCTAAATGTGTAGCAGTATGCGTTCTCGTTAGGCTACTCGATTCATGTGGTTATGAAG
Source organism: Helianthus annuus (assembly GCF_002127325.2). Taxonomy (NCBI): domain Eukaryota; kingdom Viridiplantae; phylum Streptophyta; class Magnoliopsida; order Asterales; family Asteraceae; genus Helianthus; species Helianthus annuus. Next base: position 137,900,079 of record NC_035437.2, on the reverse strand, counting down.
GTGAAGGAGGCATAGAGCGCCACGTGTCTCTCACATCATCAGAAGGGGCTTTGCCCTCCAAACCCCAAGAACCATGGGGTGGTTGTGAAGGTTGAAACAATCAACCACACCTATCTACACGACAACCAATCACCATCGCATACCCAAGCCCCCCACGCCCATGAGAATCTCCAAGCCCCATGGGGCAAACGCCGGACCACATCACATATGGGGCGGTGTTGGTGACGTGAAGGGGCTTCCACTCCCTCTCTCCACGCCCCACACTGAGTGGTATTAGATCATCCATTCTCATTCGTAGTAGTGCTGCATTTTGTAGTAGTGCAATGCTATTACATTGTTAGATTTTTTTTTTTGAACGGCTGCAACATGGTTTGATATATAGTTATTAGTTACCATAACATTTATCTTATCCACTTGTTTTGCAGTATTATATATTTATATGTTTACTACACATATGACTCAAACCATATATATATATATATATATTTTCTAGGCGACAAGTTTTTCGAGAAATCGTGATGATTATTTATCAGTTTTGAAATTTAAATCTAACAAGTTGCAATATTTTAAATATTTAAATAAGTTTAAGACCACCAATGTTTGTATTAATGGATGATATGATTATGCGAATAAGACATGTCATTCTAATTCGAGATGACATGAAAAAAATAAACATGCACGTTAAAAGCAACACACTGAGAAATGTAGTATAATTAAAAAAACATTTGGGATTTTTAAGTCGTGAATGAGCAAAACAAGTTGCCCCCTCACCCTACATTATTAGAATTGGTATGCCTAGTTTAAAATAACTTTGCAACGGAAGAAACTAAAAAGACTTACAACAATCTCTCAAAGCTCGATCACAAATCTTCTATCAGGGTCCAGTTGCAAGTTAAACTTGAAACCATGTGTTGAACGCAAAAAACAAGGGTTGAATTCTTTACTAAAATATGCTTAGGGATTATTAGACGAATGTGTTTTGCAACAAAATCATTCAAATTTTGAAACAAGTGCTTAAGCCCGATAATGTTCATTCTCTTGCGATAACGAAGACGAAGATAAATAATTCTGTTGCTCAGATATCACGAAATTCTAACGAAGCAATTCCACAATGAAATTGTGAGTGCACAAAACCAATAATGAATTACCTCTAGTTGTGTAAATAGGTAATTTGTAAGTTCGTGTTTGACTAACCACGCGATTCTTGGCTACGTTACATATTATTATCACATATAGTGGGTAATAAGTGTCAATAGTATAAAAACAAGGGGTAAAAGGATAACTTTTGTAACAGAAAGCTGAATTCAGTTCATTTTTATATGAATCAACAACAATTTTCCCTCTTTTTAATTTCACTTTCAAACTGCAAAGATCATAATCTCCTCTCAAATCCCTCGTTTCATCTCCTCTGTCAACACAAACCCTAACAAGTTCTTCAGGTACTTTCATCTTCTCAAAATTTCTATATGCATTAGTAAATTTTCTTCTGTAATTCATAGTGAAAATTGTTAGGGTTTACATCACTGCTACTGTTTTTAATAGTTTTGATATGTTTATTCGTGATGAGAAAGCAGATTTTGGATTGAATTTCGCATTTAAACGTTTGCTATTAAGTTAATTTTGTTTGCATCTAGCGTTGTGTTGCCTGAATCAGTACTATGTTGCATCATGTAACTTCACTTCTTGTCTGAGTTGATTAATAGTGGTAGGATTATAAATGATTCCTAACTTGTAATGTACAGATTTAGTGTCATATAATTGGGGGAAAGTTCTGTCAGTCATGATTGGGAGTTAAAATCATAATATTATAGATCCTCCTAATTTTAGTTGTTTTGATATATTCGTGTTACGACATGTCAGACAGTGGCTCGTTCGATTGAATTTTACATCAGAACTCAGTTATTAAGTTAAATTTCATGTCATGTTGTTGTAAGATCATATATCCTGTGAGTTGATTTATAATGGTAGGATTATGAGTGAGCCGATTACTTCTTAGCCTAGTGGCACTGTGTTTATCCCCACCAAGGTGGTGCGGGTTTGAGTCAGCAATATGTAGATTTTATGAGTGTATTTTAGGAGGTGTGTGAGTTTGTGGTTAACTGAAAAAAGGATTATGATAGATTTTTGACTTCTGATGTAGATTTGACTGTCACTGTCACATCATGGAGGAAATTGGGATAGATGATGATTGGTTCACATCTTCTTCTCGAACACTTATACTGGTTGGAAGACCTGGTAGCGGAAAAAGCGCAACCGGCAATAGCATTCTGGGAAAAAAAGCGTTTGTATCAAAAACTAGCTATGCTGGTGTAACCAGAACTTCTGAACTCAGAAGAACTGTGCTGAATGATGGCCTAGTGCTTAAAGTGATAGATACTCCGGGTATAATAGTTAAACTTTTTATAGAACTCTATAGTTACTAATCTGCCTTCTGATTTTAGTATGCTAACGGCTCTTACAATGGCAGGTTTGTTTGATTCATCAATTGACATTGAGTTTGTTAAGAAGGAAATTGTTAAGTGTATGAACATGGCGAGTGACGGGATACATGCAATAGTTGTTATTCTATCAGTTAGAAATAGGTTTTCTAAAGACGAAGAAGCTGCAATTAGGGGTATGCGGATTCTGTTCGGGAGCAGAGTATATGATTATATGATTGTGCTTTATACTGGTGGAGATGAACTCGAAGAGAGTGGACAAACATTGGCAGAGTACTTGGAAGGCTGTCCTGATTCTCTAAAGGTACAATATATGGTTCTATTTCGTTAAAAATTGGCTTACTATTTGCATGAGATTTCTTGGATATTTAAAGATTAAGCATTGACTATTGGTTCAGGAAACAATTAGCCTTTGTGGGCACAGATGCATGCTTTTTGATAACAAGACAAACGATCAACAGAAGAGAACACAACAGCTACATGAGCTTCTCTCTCTTGTCAACAACCTGTTGACCAAGAGCAATGGAAAACCGTATACCGATGAGAGTTTGAGAGATTTAAAGGTGAAAACATTATTTTTCATTTTTGTTATTTACCTAATTATTTTTGACAATTATTAATGTTAAAAGTACCATACATGTACTTGCAGAAAGGGATCGGGAAGCTACATGAATACTCAAACGCAGTTCAGAAGCTAGAAATAACTGAGAATCAAGTTAATGAAATGGTATTCTTACTGTACTTTATTAATTTTACTTATATCCTGGTCTGCATATGGATTAATTATGCAAAAAAAGAAAATACTATAATAGCTGTTTTCTAAAGCTGATTTTTTAGAAAAATAAAACTAGTGGTTGACCATGATGTACGTAGGCTTTTCTGCTAAGAAAGGGTTGTGAAGTCTTTTCTGAACTAATCTTTTCTTCTGACTTCTAATTTATGGTCATTTTTAGTGCTGGCCAAAATTGGTCAAGTCGGTTTGAGTTGACCTACGCATACATATTTGTCATTCTCTTAAGCTTCTTGTTATAAATAACTAATGTGATAAGCAACGGTTGTGAACTATTTTCTAAACAACGTATTCTGTTTTCCTAACTTATAACTCATGGTCATTTTTAGCGCCGGCCAAAATTGGTCAAGTTGGTTAGGGTTGACTATACTACAGTAATAAAAAACTTCTAATAAAGCATTTTAGGAGGTTGTTACATACACCAAAATTACACTTGAGGTGAATTCGGACCCGCTTCTTGCAGGTAAAGGTTTTGATTGGACCCATTTGAGATTAAGAAAACATAACTCATAGTGACCCATTTGTCTACAAACGGGTGAACAGTTGTCACCCCTAGCGCTTTTACTGAGTTTTTATTATTAGGGGTACTTTTACGGAAAAACGTCACCCCTAGCGCTTTTACCGAGTTTATATTATTAGGGGTACTTTTACTGAAAATCGTCACCCCTAACGCTTTTACTAAGTTTTTATTATTACTAAGTTCTTTTACTGACAATTGTCACCCCTAGTGCTTTCATGAATTTGAATACCACCAATAATCATTCAAAATACTTAAAATTTCATATTTACCAATTCATTAAATACAATATATAATAAGACAATTATAGCCTTCTTTTTCTCTTTACACTCCGAATCCGTTTCCTGATGCAAGTTTCAAGGGAAGGGTATATATGTCATGTACATGAAAATGAGTATCTTTGATATTATCTTTTTTTTAGTTGGGTAAATACGATATGATACAAAGTTTGAAGAGGATATAAGAAATTATCCATTATTAGCATATGGTTATAGTTGAGTGGCACATAAATTTAGTTTAAATGATGATGTACAGATTGCGTTGAGGCTGAAGGAAACAACTGCCAAACTTGAACAACAATTGGCGGAAGAACAGTCGAGGCTGAAAGAAGCAACCAGAAGACTTGAACAACAACTGGAGAAGGAACAAGGGGCCCGGTTGAAGGCTGAAAAAATGGCTCATGCAGCTCACACAAAATCCAACGATGAAATCCGGAAACTTAGAGAGAATCTAGAGAGAGCCGAACGGGAGACTGAGGAGCTTCGAAACAAAGCTAAAAGTGGCAAATGTGCAATCTTATGAAATTCAAGGTTGGTGCTTTTCTGCTAAAAAAACATGATCTGTAGTTCTATTCACTACTGTTGTTTTGGATAACAACCAAGAATCTGCATATTACAATAAGAAGATATGATATCTTCTTTTATCATAGATCTAAAGTTCTGAGATAATATGTGTACATGGTTTATCATGACCTATAAGGCTATAGTTACATAATCAGTTCCTGAAAATATGTTTTTAAGATGATGAGCTTTATAGGGTAATGTGTCATGCAGTGCTTAATACTTGCGTATGCTTAGTGTTGGTAATTTTAGTGTTATCAACATATATTTAATACAATTTTGGGCTATATAACTTACATTATTTGGGCCTGTTACATTATCACAATGGGCTATTAGTCCAAATGGGCCTAATTAGTGGATCTGATCAAATAAAGAAACAAAGGGATCGGATGGGTGTATAATAATGAATGAATTGATTATGCATCATCTAAGTTATGGTTTTATTAAACACAATGAGCTTGCTAATTTATTACTGGGTTTCATTAATAACAAGTAACAATATGGGCCTAGATGTGATGGATAATGTTATTGCTGGATGAAATCAAATGGATTTATTATTTAACTCAATGCCGATGGGCTGTTGAGGATATAGAAATACGCATACATACTGGTCGAGGATTACACGGTTTTTGTCGAACAAAGTAGAACGGCACGCTCATCAAATTCGTCTTAAAGACTAAGTTTAATCTTGTCAAACATTTGATTGTACCGATCAAATAGTTTGTTCTGATAGTGATTACACGACTCTTAATCTAATCCAAGTGATTTTTCAATTAATTTTCGGTTTTGGTTTTGGTTCCGAGATACTACAACACTTAAGGAATTCATTGTTGAGTTAATAAATTGATGAACGTAGTAGTGCTGTTAATATGATATTATATGTAACTACACTACTTAAGACTTGTGCTTGAGACTATATAACTGCAACTTATTCTCCAAGTTGTAACAACTGATGTACGGTTATCTGTTAATCTAAAAGTATGCCTATCATATTATAACACTAGGTTATAACCCCGTGTATTACACGGGTTGAATAAATGTAATTTTATATACTAAATTAAAAAAATTATTCTTTAAAAATCTCGTTTATTACACGGGTTGAACAAATGTAATTTTATATATTAAAATTATATCTCTAAGAATCCCATGTATTGTACAGAATAAATGTAATTTTATATATCAAATAATAAAAACTCGTGATTTGTATGGGTTGAATAAATCTAATTATATATACTAAATAATAAAAAAATTATATCTTTAAAAACACTGTGTATTACACAGGTTAAATAAATGTAATTTTATAACCTTGTATATTACTCGGGTTGGATAAATGTAATTTTATAAACTAAATAATAAAAAAATTATATCCTTATAAACCTCGTGTGTTATACGGGTTGAATAAATCAAATTATATGTACTAAATCATCATCATCATCATATTCAATAAATCCCACCAATAGCAAAGCTAAGGTAGGGTCTGAGGAGGGTAAGATATAGAGGCTGTTTTCAGTGAGACCCCCGGCTCGATAGTAGTTTTGCATCAAGCCTTGGACATAAAGCACATAACACTCAGCAATAGAGACAAAGACCGATTAGTGCATGTTCCCTTTTGTCCTTCTGTTATCAACGCCACCACATGATGATGATGCACAATTAACCGTCCGCCGTTTTTAACGTTATTTTCACGAACTTAGTAAAATAACGTTAAAATTAGTGCAATTTCACTTTTGCCTTCTGAGCGTCCACACATATATTATATGCGTATACCGCAAGCGGGGCGAATATATGATGTTCAATGTTTATAAAAAAATATATAATATGTGCAACATCTTAAATGTTTGTTGTTAGAATCAATTCAATATTATGAATAAATAAGAAAGATAAAATACGAAGGGAAAGAAAGCATTATTTAAAAAAATATCTTTAATTTATAACTTAAATTTGAAGATAAAATATTATTAGAAAAAAATAGAATGATTCTATCCGACATTTAAAGTAAGATAAGATTTAATATTAATTGATTATTTATTATTTAATTAATTGATATAAAATAAGTATGAAAATGCAGGAAATTACAAATGTAGACACTTTCAATGAATGACACGTGTACAAAACTTAGTTTCTTTTATTATATAGGATAGATAGATTAGGTCCATTATCGAAAATAAAATTAGCATGCGAAAAAGTATTCTTGAAAATTAATTTAGCAAATTGAGAAATATTATTCTTTATGGTCAAAATGCATATTATTAGAACGTATAGTAAAGATGCACCTTGATAATACTCTTCAAAGATAACATTTAACATACAGATATATCTTCAACAATATTATGATGTCAATACAAATAGGTAAATAGTGGGGGACTCAGATTTTTTTTTTTTCAGAGGGTGCGAAATATTTTCAAATATTTAAGGCCTCTTGCTGTGTAAAAAAAACCGGTTCATAACCGGTCGGATCGGGTCGGGTCATGTAAGATAAAAGAACATCAAACTAAAATTTATATAATCATCAAAAACACGTCAAACGTCATTACAAACGTATTTAAAATTGTGCCCTGCAGGTTTTCATATTTTTAAATATATCCAAAACATCATCTAGATGTAACGCCCCAAAACTCGGGTCTAAATATTTTATTTGGACATTTTATTTGGTTGGCATAAGTAAGTAGGATTTATTAGTTAAGTGGGATATTTCACAAATAACCAAGCTATCTAACTTGGTTAGATAGTGTTGGCTATCAATTGAGAATGGAAAATAATGGGGGTTAAATAAATAAGAGAGAACATGAGGGACTAAGGTTGCCAAATATGAATCTGAATTTAATTAAAAACAAAATCTCACACACACTAGATGGGTGTGTGCGTGAGAACGATCAGGGAGAAGAAAAAAGGGGTGAAACCCTAGTTCTCAAGAAAGCTTCAAATTGACAAGGAAATTAGGCTCAAATCCGATGCATGAACTCGTTTTCTTGATGATCTAGCCCTAACAAACATGTGGTAAGTTGTATTTTATGATTTGATGATCTTGCTATGAAGTGGGTTATGGTCAATCCATGAAATTGTATGAAATTGATCATGTAGATGTGTTAGAATCACATTATAGAACATGAACTATGCAAGATTCTAAGTAATTTGATGATTTTGGATGAAACCCACTTGTGGTAGTGAAGATGATGATATGGATAATCATGCATGTTCATTTGTTGTGTAAGATTGATGTATGATGTTGTATGTAATGAGTGATGGTCAGTTAATTTGGGTATAGTATGAAAATTACATGATTCTAGTGGAATTTGATGATCTTGATATGAGTTAGTAAGAATTTGCAAAGAATGCTTGTACATAATGTTTTGTTAGTAGTACATCCGCCAAGTGTTCGATGAAATGCCTAAGAGAGCAAAATTTGTGAAATTGTATGAAAGTTATGGGTAATTATGTATAGAAGGTGCTTATGGTGTAGCCATTAGCAAAATAATAAGTTAAGTATGCTTAAGGTGGAGTCATTATGAGAATTCGGATTTGAATGTATGGTTTGGTAAAATTATGCATTAGGAACTTGTACCTTATGTCCCAATGATGTAATGCTCGCCATATACTTTATGCATTTGATTCATGGTGATTGAGAGCAAATGTGTACGAATATGTGATGCGTAGTTTATTGATAAGTGATAATGTTGGAATTATGTCGTGTACATATGTAAGATGATAATTTGATTGTGCGAATGTCGAACAATGCGGTTGTCGAATGTAGAGTTAAGAAAGCATAAGTATGTGTATATTGTGTAAGCGACTAGGCGATCATATAGTTGTATGTGTTATACGACATTATGTATGAAATTAATATGATGTCATTAATATGATCTAAGTGGTTGACAAATCATGTCGTATGCGTGTTAGTGGAAGTCAATGTAGATAAGAGTTGGAAAAATGTATGTTAATATGAATAAGTATAAATACTAACATTATTATGGCATGACGGCATGAAAGAATAGGAACCACACTAGCATGGACCAAGCATGGAAGGCCAACGGGTCAAGATGAGGCAAGGAAGCGGTTATGAACACGGATGCACAAGGTAAGTGATTTCCGTAATCACTTCGTAGTACAAGTAAGTAATAAAGTGTTGTAATGAATTAAATATGATGTTTGAGGTCAAATATGTGTTAAAGTCTTTCGTCGTAAATGATGGGTTTAAGGTTGACCAAAATGCCCATGATGGGTATTTTGGGGTAAACGAACTTAAAAGTGGTTTAGAAGCAAGTTATTCGATTAGAGTAATGTTTTGGACAAGTATGGAAGTGGGGATGATGGTTTGGTCAGTCATAGACCAATTAATGCGCGAATACCCTTAACGGGTCAAATAGTTAGAAAATAGTTAAGTCGAATATATGTAAGTTAAGGATTTCCGTAATCCGGATGTAAGATTTTAAGTTCATATGATAGAATGTGAATTTACAAGCATGTAGGAAGAAACGGGAGGTCAAACGGGTAAACGGTTCAAAAGTTACGTGCGTTTTAGTGCGTACGGACGACGTAACGAACCTGCAGAAAACTGCAAAAACTAGAGGGCGTCGCCGACGGGTAGGGTACCCAAAGGTGGGATCCTAAAGAACATGTAGTAATATGGTACCCAAAGGTGGGATCCTAAAGAACATGTAGTAATATGGTACCCAAAGGTGGGATCCTAAAGAATATGTAGTAATATGGTACCCAAAGGTGGGATCCTAAAGAATATGTAGTAATATGGTACCCAAAGGTGGGATCCTAAAGAATATGTAGTAATATGGTACCCAAAGGTGGGATCCTAAAGAATATGTAGTAATATGGTACCCAAAGGTGGGATCCTAAAGAATATGTAGTAATATGGTACCCAAAGGTGGGATCCTAAAGAATATGTAGTAATATGGTACCCAAAGGTGGGATCCTACAGAACATGTAGTAATATGGTACCCAAAGGTGGGATCCTAAAGAATATGTAGTAATATGGTACCCAAAGGTGGGATCCTAAAGAATATGTAGTAATATGGTACCCAAAGGTGGGATCCTAAAGAATATGTAGTAATATGGTACCCAAAGGTGGGATCCTAAAGAATATGTAGTAATATGGTACCCAAAGGTGGGATCCTAAAGAATATGTAGTAATATGGTACCCAAAGGTGGGATCCTAAAGAATATGTAGTAATATGGTACCCAAAGGTGGGATCCTAAAGAATATGTAGTAATATGGTACCTAAATGTGGGATTCTAAGTTAAGAATTTCCTTAAGTAGATACGTATGAAGGTATGTATGTATGTATGTGTGAATATAAGTGGTATGTATGAATGTATGTATGTATGTATGCATGTAGGTGTGTATGTGGGTAGTATGTGTATGTGTATATATATATCCAAGTGAGTATGTACGAAAGTGTGTGCACGTATGTAGGGTTGTGAGAAGGCATGTAATAGGTATGTATGTAGACATGTATGCATGTATGTATGTAGGTATGCACGTATGTAGGAACGTACGTATGAATGTAGGTACGTAGGTTTGTAAGCAGTTATGTGTGAACGGATGCACATATGTAAGTATGTATGAAAGTATATACGCATGTATTCAATGAAATTGAGTATTGACGATAATAATAGTGTGCCTTGTGAACGAAGTGTAACGCAGGTACAATGAGAAAGTCTCACCACGGAATGTACGATCAAATGGAAAGCTGGGATGTAAAGAATTAACGGAACAAAAAGTAAACGTGAATAAATCTTGTATGTTTATAATGCGTACTAATGTTATGAATTTAATGTGGTGAGCGCAGGTAGTACGAGTCATGAGGATCATCAAGGAACAGAGATCGAGGATCGAGTCACTAGTGAGATTGTACGGGAACGTTGATGTATATAACGTAGTAAACATAAGCTATGTTTCTACTTAGTAAATAAGTCGATTGATGGATTTATGTGAAAGAGTTATGTTAAAGTTAATTTTTAAATAAGTTAAGGTGTTTATAATGAAAGAAAGTTTATGGCTTGAACTTCCGCTGCGACTTTTAGTCAAATACGTATTAGGGTCTTACAAGTTGGTATCAGAGCCCTGGTTTGAGGGAATCAAGTACGAGAAGGTAGGTACTTGAACTCAAACCTATGTGCTCTTGTGATAAGGAACCTGTACAATCCATGACTCGATCAAGATCTAAAGGTAGAAATGGTATGAAAACGTATATGTATGTATTCATATGGAGAAGCTAACGGTTTGCTATGTGCAAGGTAAGCTTAAAAGTTTGGAGAGGATGATCCGTGAATGCAGTCTAAGGTGGATGCTAAGGCAGTTAAGGATGCGAATGGACAGACGGACCCCAGGTACACAATGTTGATATGTATGGGTACCGTTGTTAAAAGAAAAAGGAAGAAGTCTCCTTGGGAGGGTAAGTACTAAACGGAAGACAATGATATTGTCTTGGTAAAATTTTAAAAAAAAAATGTAGCACGAACTGAGACCCACTAATGCGGACATAAGGCGATGATTACCTGATGGCACGGAATTAGTATGTGAATTGCGCACCTGGCCAGTACGCAAGAAGCATATGACATTCGTGAGACCGTGGTAATTATCGCAGGTGTGTCCGTTAGAATTGGGTAGCAGGTGGGCGTGCGGGTGAAGTGGGTAGTAAGGCTCTCGGGAAATTGAGAGTACTATGTAGGAATGAAAAGTATGAGTGATAAAAATGAAGAATATTGAATCCGTAAGAAAGTACGGATCAACAGGGTATAAATGAAATGTTTGAATCCGCGAGACGGATTCAAAGAATGAAAGGTGTAAAATGCAATGTTTGAATCCGCAAGATGGATTCAAGGAATGAAATGCAGAAAATGATATGTTTGAATCTGTGAGACGGATTCAGCACGTGTAATGAATGAAAGATGTGAATGGATGATGTAAGTGAAATGTTTAAATCCGCGAAAAGGATCTAAAGTACGAAAGGAAGAAAATGTATGAATGGTATGTTTGGAACCGCTAGACGGATTCAAAACATGAAAGCAATAAAAGGCATGAAGGTGACGTTTGAGTTCGCGGGACGGATTTAAAATATAAAAAGGATGAAATTAGTCCACATCACAATGTGTCGACAGTTTGACCGTGGTTGTGTCAAACGAGTCATACGGGTAAATGTAAAGTAATAAACAAAAGAATGATCGTAGTGGGCATGCAAACCTAAATTTTAAAGCGAAAGAAAGAAGTTCGAACAAGTTATGTGTTAAATGTGTTAGTAATTGACTCTTAGGAGTCATAATGAATTACGGGCTACGACCCGGATAATGATTTAAGTACGAACAAGAAGGGTAAGTTTTGTTAAGTATACCGAAATGATGTAATGAATGTCTTTGCAGGTAAGCATGAATGGAAAGAAGTATGAAGAGTACCTCAATACATCTATGGTAAGTAAGAAATGACAGTCCGACCTGGAAAGGTCAAACTGCAAAGGTTGATGAAATGAGGAACCAGAATAAAAGAATTTCATGTAAGGAATGAATTGCGAAATGTGTTAAAGTTTGTACGTAGGACGTTGAAAAAAAAAAAGGAAATATAGGTGAGTAATCACCTAGTATAATGAATGCCCGAATGAAATGTGCTAACCGCTAAAATTTTAGATTATAATGTTAGGAACTATTGATGTGATGAAACCAAATGAATTGGTGGAAGGATGTGCACGGGCGAAAGCGCATTACGCGGATGAATGAAATCTAGCCTGGTATGGCTAGTACTCGGGAAGAATGCGGATCGGTCTGGGTTGCGGATCGTCGATTGATGATATGAGATGAGGTCAGTAAAAAGTTTAACTTATGTTAGATGAGTAAGAATTGGTATATCGAAAGTCTATGATATGCGTATAATGATACGTCGACCCTTCTCTGAAGGTGAAATGTAAGTAGAAAGGACTTTAGTAACGGGATGATAGGATTTGCTCGTGGTGAGCAGAATGAAACAAGGTATATGATACAATAATAGAATGAAATAAATCACAAAAGTGAAAATGACACTAGTAAGGGCTCTGGATAAGTTTCTGACCGTTCCTGTGTTTGTGAAGGTAAAGTTTGCTTAATTTAAGAAAGTAGGGACAAAGCGTACAAGTATACTCAATTATGAGTAAAATTTTAGCCGAGATCGTGAATATATTCGTATTGTATTACGCACTCTAAATGAGTACAAAGAAAGGAGGGTAAGAGTAAGAATGAGCAAGGTTTCGGGGACGAAACCTCTTTTAAGGAGGGTAGATTTGTAACGCCCCAAAACTCGGGTCTAAATATTTTATTTGGACATTTTATTTGGTTGGCATAAGTAAGTAGGATTTATTAGTTAAGTGGGATATTTCACAAATAACCAAGCTATCTAACTTGGTTAGATAGTGTTGGCTATCAATTGAGAATGGAAAATAATGGGGGTTAAATAAATAAGAGAGAACACGAGGGACTAAGGTTGCCAAATATGAATCTGAATTTAATTAAAAACAAAATCTCACACACACTAGATGGGTGTGTGCGTGAGAACGATCAGGGAGAAGAAAAAAGGGGTGAAACCCTAGTTCTCAAGAAAGCTTCAAATTGACAAGGAAATTAGGCTCAAATCCGATGCATGAACTCGTTTTCTTGATGATCTAGCCCTAACAAACATGTGGTAAGTTGTATTTTATGATTTGATGATCTTGCTATGAAGTGGGTTATGGTCAATCCATGAAATTGTATGAAATTGATCATGTAGATGTGTTAGAATCACATTATAGAACATGAACTATGCAAGATTCTAAGTAATTTGATGATTTTGGATGAAACCCACTTGTGGTAGTGAAGATGATGATATGGATAATCATGCATGTTCATTTGTTGTGTAAGATTGATGTATGATGTTGTATGTAATGAGTGATGGTCAGTTAATTTGGGTATAGTATGAAAATTACATGATTCTAGTGGAATTTGATGATCTTGATATGAGTTAGTAAGAATTTGCAAAGAATGCTTGTACATAATGTTTTGTTAGTAGTACATCCGCCAAGTGTTCGATGAAATGCCTAAGAGAGCAAAATTTGTGAAATTGTATGAAAGTTATGGGTAATTATGTATAGAAGGTGCTTATGGTGTAGCCATTAGCAAAATAATAAGTTAAGTATGCTTAAGGTGGAGTCATTATGAGAATTCGGATTTGAATGTATGGTTTGGTAAAATTATGCATTAGGAACTTGTACCTTATGTCCCAATGATGTAATGCTCGCCATATACTTTATGCATTTGATTCATGGTGATTGAGAGCAAATGTGTACGAATATGTGATGCGTAGTTTATTGATAAGTGATAATGTTGGAATTATGTCGTGTACATATGTAAGATGATAATTTGATTGTGCGAATGTCGAACAATGCGGTTGTCGAATGTAGAGTTAAGAAAGCATAAGTATGTGTATATTGTGTAAGCGACTAGGCGATCATATAGTTGTATGTGTTATACGACATTATGTATGAAATTAATATGATGTCATTAATATGATCTAAGTGGTTGACAAATCATGTCGTATGCGTGTTAGTGGAAGTCAATGTAGATAAGAGTTGGAAAAATGTATGTTAATATGAATAAGTATAAATACTAACATTATTATGGCATGACGGCATGAAAGAATAGGAACCACACTAGCATGGACCAAGCATGGAAGGCCAACGGGTCAAGATGAGGCAAGGAAGCGGTTATGAACACGGATGCACAAGGTAAGTGATTTCCGTAATCACTTCGTAGTACAAGTAAGTAATAAAGTGTTGTAATGAATTAAATATGATGTTTGAGGTCAAATATGTGTTAAAGTCTTTCGTCGTAAATGATGGGTTTAAGGTTGACCAAAATGCCCATGATGGGTATTTTGGGGTAAACGAACTTAAAAGTGGTTTAGAAGCAAGTTATTCGATTAGAGTAATGTTTTGGACAAGTATGGAAGTGGGGATGATGGTTTGGTCAGTCATAGACCAATTAATGCGCGAATACCCTTAACGGGTCAAATAGTTAGAAAATAGTTAAGTCGAATATATGTAAGTTAAGGATTTCCGTAATCCGGAGGTAAGATTTTAAGTTCATATGATAGAATGTGAATTTACAAGCATGTAGGAAGAAACGGGAGGTCAAACGGGTAAACGGTTCAAAAGTTACGTGCGTTTTAGTGCGTACGGACGACGTAACGAACCTGCAGAAAACTGCAAAAACTAGAGGGCGTCGCCGACGGGTAGGGTACCCAAAGGTGGGATCCTAAAGAACATGTAGTAATATGGTACCCAAAGGTGGGATCCTAAAGAACATGTAGTAATATGGTACCCAAAGGTGGGATCCTAAAGAACATGTAGTAATATGGTACCCAAAGGTGGGATCCTAAAGAATATGTAGTAATATGGTACCCAAAGGTGGGATCCTAAAGAATATGTAGTAATATGGTACCCAAAGGTGGGATCCTAAAGAATATGTAGTAATATGGTACCCAAAGGTGGGATCCTAAAGAATATGTAGTAATATGGTACCCAAAGGTGGGATCCTAAAGAATATGTAGTAATATGGTACCCAAAGGTGGGATCCTAAAGAATATGTAGTAATATGGTACCCAAAGGTGGGATCCTACAGAACATGTAGTAATATGGTACCCAAAGGTGGGATCCTAAAGAATATGTAGTAATATGGTACCCAAAGGTGGGATCCTAAAGAATATGTAGTAATATGGTACCCAAAGGTGGGATCCTAAAGAATATGTAGTAATATGGTACCCAAAGGTGGGATCCTAAAGAATATGTAGTAATATGGTACCCAAAGGTGGGATCCTAAAGAATATGTAGTAATATGGTACCCAAAGGTGGGATCCTAAAGAATATGTAGTAATATGGTACCTAAATGTGGGATTCTAAGTTAAGAATTTCCTTAAGTAGATACGTATGAAGGTATGTATGTATGTATGTGTGAATATAAGTGGTATGTATGAATGTATGTATGTATGTATGCATGTAGGTGTGTATGTGGGTAGTATGTGTATGTGTATATATATATATCCAAGTGAGTATGTACGAAAGTGTGTGCACGTATGTAGGGTTGTGAGAAGGCATGTAATAGGTATGTATGTAGACATGTATGCATGTATGTATGTAGGTATGCACGTATGTAGGAACGTACGTATGAATGTAGGTACGTAGGTTTGTAAGCAGTTATGTGTGAACGGATGCACATGTGTAAGTATGTATGAAAGTATATACGCATGTATTCAATGAAATTGAGTATTGACGATAATAATAGTGTGCCTTGTGAACGAAGTGTAACGCAAGTACAATGAGAAAGTCTCACCACGGAATGTACGATCAAATGGAAAGCTGGGATGTAAAGAATTAACGGAACAAAAAGTAAACGTGAATAAATCTTGTATGTTTATAATGCGTACTAATGTTATGAATTTAATGTGGTGAGCGCAGGTAGTACGAGTCATGAGGATCATCAAGGAACAGAGATCGAGGATCGAGTCACTAGTGAGATTGTACGGGAACGTTGATGTATATAACGTAGTAAACATAAGCTATGTTTCTACTTAGTAAATAAGTCGATTGATGGATTTATGTGAAAGAGTTATGTTAAAGTTAATTTTTAAATAAGTTAAGGTGTTTATAATGAAAGAAAGTTTATGGCTTGAACTTCCGCTGCGACTTTTAGTCAAATACGTATTAGGGTCTTACACTAGAGATACTAAACACACCATAAGTTTATTACATTCTTACTAATAGTTCCTATCACATATTAATCGCTCCATAAGTTCATAAAACAACACTAAACACTTAAACAAAATAAACAATCATGTTCAACCATAGTCTATAATTTTCAATTCTATTTTCAAGCATTCAAGCCCTAGTATTAAATGTTGATTGCTTGTAACTAATCATTTAAACAAACAAAGCTATAAATAAAACAAAAAAAAATCATTTAACTACAAGTTTAGAACAACCAAAAAAATCGAAAAACATAAAAAGATCAAACCCTTCTAAATTTATATTTTCTCTTGATCATCACATAAAACAACAAAAAAATTAATAAAGAAACCATACTAGTTCTATATAGGAATTCTAGCGTAATATGGGTCGGTCTTACCAGAATTTTGGTTTTTCCGGCAAAAACAGTCGTCCGGTCGTGAGCTGTGACGTCAAGTCACTGGAAGTTTATTTTTTTTGACGAGATTTGGAATTGGAATGTGTGGATGAGTTTGGGTTATTTTATTTAGTTCAAATTTCTTTGGGTTGGGTTTGGACTTGGGTTAATAAAATAGATTGTAAATTGAGCTTTGATTGGGTTAAATAATAAAGTGAAAAAGTGGTTAAGGAATAATTATATAAATTGTGTTATATACTTATATATTAAATAATAATCAATATTTTTTTATAAATTCATAGTATTTTTTTCTAAGTGGGGCGGTTGAGAATTTTCAAGGGGTGCGGGTGAAAATTTCCAAGAGGTGTTGTCGGAATTTCCGACGAAAAATAACACTAAAATTTATTTTTTCAAAGGGTGCGCCCACCCACCCACGACTTGGGGTGGGTACGCCCCTGTATGTAAATGTGTGTTCCTTGCTATATATTGTAAAACCAGTGGCGAAACCAAAAAATTTTAGTTGGGAGGTCAATACATACATACATACATACATACATACATACATACATACATACATACATACATACATACATACATACATACATACATACATACATACATACATACATACATACATACATACATACATACATACATACATACATACATACATACATACATACATACATACATACATACATACATACATACATACATACATACATACATACATACATACATACATACATACATACATACATACATACATACATACATACATACATACATACATACATACATACATACATACAACACACACACACACATACATACATACATACATAAGCAATCGGCTACTACCACCCTAAATGGTATCAGAGCCACCGATATTTCTTTTGCGGAGGCTCTACAGCTATGCCAACAATTATTAGAAACTGATTTTGATAACTTAATTTACTTAAACATAAAATTGATAGATAATGAAATTAGATTTATTAAGCTAAATAACCAGACTAATTTTATTGAAAACGAAGTTTTGGGTACAAATACTAATTTTGATGATGATTATATTTCTGATGAAGATTTTAATTTTAGCAATTATGAATGGACAAGTTCTGATTTTATATATGATGATACTGATTGGCAATATAGTTCTCCTTAATGGAAAACAAAAAATTTAATAAACTAAAAGAAATTGAAAATTCTTTAAAAATAGATAAAGATATAATAGAAATACAAAAAACAATTATTTTTTATGGAGATAAAATAATATTTAGACTAGAAAAAATTATGGAATTACTAGAATCTGTCTATCCTAGTAGGAAAGATAAAGAAACAATAACTAATTTACAAGACCCTTTAGTTCAACTTTTGCAAAATATGAAGATACCTAAAGGTTATAAAAACAATTAAAATGAATTCAGATACGGAAAGTGAGAATAATGTAATTCCTAAGTTAGACGATTCTGAAGTAGAAAATTTAACAACAAAAATAGGGGATATGGAATTAAATGATAATTTTATCAATATTAAAACTCAAAAAAATTTTAATATAAATGATACAGCTAGTACAAGTACTAGATTACCAATAAGAAATGAATCTCAAAGACCATCCCTAGGATACGCTGTTATAAAATCAACAATAAGACCGGAAGATAACTATAGGCCTTATCCTTCAATGAAGAATGAACCAATAAATCCTTTTGGAATATATTTAGATTTAGATTGTGTTAATAACACGGAAGAAGCAATTGATAAATGGGAAACCGCTTTTAGAATAGCCGTTTCTGTTAATAAAATGGATATTGAAACGATAAAAGGATTTTTAGAAATAACTCTTTTAAATAGTGCTTTAAGATATTGGCAAAATATAAGTCCCGATGCTAAACAGTATATATTTAACTCAGATGAAGACTTGGCCAACATAATAACAAGAGCCGTAGAGGCTTTTAGATTAGAGTTTTGTGGAGAAGGTAATATAATAAGAGACCCAACAACTATAAGAAAATATTTAACAGCTTTACTAAGATTACAATTATGTGATATTTGTGAAATTGATAGGTATATTTGTGTTTTTCAAGATTATTATTACCATATCTATAATCAAGTACCAAATACGGGTAATTATTTACCCTTATTTTTTGCAAAAATACCTGATCCTTGGGGATAAAAACTAATAAATACTTATAACCCAGGAACATCAGATACCTTAGGAAAAAAGATAACACATGTCAGAGACAAATTAAGCGAGTGGTGTGGGGATGCAATATTAGCTAAATTGAGCAAAGGATTAAAAAGAAAAATATCTTTATGTTGTAGTAACCCAAAAATGCCTTTAATGATAGGGTGTGATAGTTCTTATTATTACGGAAAGATAAAAAGATAAGAAAAGAACTCATTTTAGAAAAAGATTTTTCAAAAAGCGTAAAACAAAATTTTATAAAAGAAAAGGATATAAAAGACTTTTAAACCTACATATAAAAGAAAACAAAGTCCTAAAAAGTGTAGATGTTTTCTTTGTCATGAAGAAGGACATTATGCAAATAAATGTCCTAAGAAATTTAATAAAAACCTCAAGATATTTGAAATAGATGAAGACATTGAAAAAATGATGAATGAAGGAGAATTTATACAAATTAATGATTTTCATAATGAAGATTTTGATGAAAGCATATTTATATTAACTGAAACAGAATACACATCATCCGAAGATGAATAGATTAGATATAGCTACCACGAGTAAAATAGAAGATGATATAATTGATTGCCAAAATGAATAATTTGGAGAATGTAAACAAAAAGTCTTAATAGATAAGAAAAAACTTAAACAAATACAACATGAAAATTTCTCATTATCAAACCACTCAGGATTCAAAATGAATACTTTACAAAAACTAGGAATAAAACCTAGAGATCATCATCTATATTATGGGCTAAATATTCAAGAAAGAACTTTAGATATTAACATAACATCTAACAAAGTTATGATACCTTTATTATCTAAAAAAGATATCCAAGAAAAATTACAAAAAATAAAACCAGAAATAAGAAACACTTTAGGATGGGTACATGTAGGAGCTATTCAAATAATAATAAAATCCACCTTTAAAGAAGGTATAGATACCCCTATAGAATTAGCTGTTATAGATAATAGAATACAAAATAGAGAAGAAGCATGCCTTGGAATATTAAGAGGAAATTTACAATATGGAAAACTGAAATTTAATATCTATCCTAGAATTTCCTATAATATTCAAGATAAATATTTTGATAAAACTCTAAGTCTATTACAAGATTTTAAGAGAAAAGATTTCTTTAAACAACAAAATAGACCTTATTCTATTACATATGCTATTTCTTATGCAGTGTCAAATACTCATCATTCTGAATGTTTTAGTATAAAAGACACTATTGATTTTCCTTATTTATTCAACGATGTTTGTTAAATACAAATACCAACCTTACCCAAAATAGAAGAAATAGATTCAAGACCTTTAAGCCTTGATCTACGAGATAAACCAAGATGTCATCCAACCAGATAACCCCTAGATTGTTGTTCTCAAACAAAGAGGTAATAAGCCATCCTCTAAGAATAACTAATTCAAGTAGATATAATGATATAATTAGTGAAAAAGAAGATAATGTAAGGAATTACAAAATTCAAGGAGAATATTTCAATGGAAAAAGATTTTCGGCAGTAAATATGCTAATAGATACAGGTGCTAATGGGAATTATATAAACCATAAAATTTGTAAATATTTACAAAAATATCCATTAGAAGAACCCCATCAATACACAAACTTTAATGGTGAACTACATGAAATTAATGAAGCTGTAGAAACCATAATAAAGTTTGGAGAAGAAAAAAATTCCTTTAAGACTCTTAATAGGTAATGAAGATGAAAACGATTCTTTAGAAATCATGTTAGGATTAACTTTCCTAGAAAATGTAAAACCATATCAAATAACCTCCTATGGATTAAAAATTACATACAATGGCAAAATGATTTATATACCAAAATGACAAGCCCTAAAAGCATATATATCCCAATAGGTATTACTTATAAAGATTACAAAGCTGAATACTTTGATGCTTATATAGATAGTAGCTCAGGATTATGTATATGTAAACCAGATTGCTTTCCAAAGGAATATCATGAGGATTTAACATCATGTAATGGAGTTAGCTTTTCAAAAACTATAGTTCCCCTAAAAAGAGGAATAAAAAATCCAATAATAATAATTGGATCATATATGGTTAAATGTCCACCATTTTACTTTTATAATTCTGGATCAGATGTGTTATTAGGAAATGATTTTTTAGAAAGATTTAACAAAATTACTTTTGATATAGTAGCCTACCAAATTATACTAAAAACACCATGTCATCACTTGATAGTAGTTAAAAGAATAAAAAATGCATATGGAAGAAAATTTTCAATTAACTTTACAACACGCGCAAGCCAGCGTGGTGATATTGGATACAAACAAAATCAAAAATTAGAAAAAGGGATACCAGTCTTGGAATATTACTTAAGAGAACCCTTAGATTATTAAGTAAATCTAAGAAGATTGGATAACCATATAGAAAACATAAAAGATAAGTTAAAACAATGTTATACAAGTAATCCGTTACAACTTTGGGATAAAAATCAGATAATAGCAAAATTAGAAATGAAATATAAAGATAAGGAGATTAGAGTAAAACCAATGAGATACAATCCAGAAGACCAAAAAGAATTTAGGTCCCAGATAAAAAAACTCCTAGATTTAAAGTTAATCAGAGCTAGTCATAGCCCACACAGCTCTCCGGCCTTCTTGGTAAGAAAACACGTTGAGGTTACAAGAGGTAAACCTAGAATGGTAATAAATTATAAGAAACTAAATGATAATACCGTTTTTATGGATATTTTTTACCTCATAAAGAAAGTTTAATTAATTCGACTAGAAAGAAAAAAGATATTTTCAAAATTTGATTGCAAAAGTGGATTTTGGCAAATAAAAATGCATCCTGATAGTATTGCATACACAGTATTTTCTACTCCTCAAGGCAATATGAATGACTTGTAATGCCTTTTGGATTGAAAAATGCTCCTCAAATATTTCAAAGAAAAATGGATATTATATTTAGAAATTATGACTTTATTTTTGTATATATAGATGATATTCTAATCCTATCAGATGATATTAATTCACATTTAAAACATCTTGACACTTTTACAGATTTATGTATAAAACATGGATTAGCTCTTCCGGAAAGAAAAACTAGTTTGTTACAAGAAACTATAGATTTTTTGGGAATGGATGGCCAGGGGATAGAACTTCAAAGCCATATTTTGGAAAAAATCACCGCCTTCCCAAATAAATTGATTGATAAAAACAAGTTCAAAGTTTTCTTGGAATATTAAATTATGCTTCTGATTTCATAGAAAATCTTGCAGCTCTAAGAAAACCCTTTCAAGTTTTACTTAAAAAGGATAAAGTATTTAGTTTTGATAAAGGTCTAGAAGAACAAGTAAAAAAGATAAAGGAATATTGTAAAAAGTTACCAAAATTACAATTACCCAAAGAAAAGGATGATTTAATTTTAGAAACTGATGCTTCAGAATATTATTGGAGTGGGATACTTAAAAGGATAGATTATAACTCTGAAAAAGAAAAAATTGGTGAAAGCATTTGTAGATATTGTTCAGGGACTTTTAATGACACTGAAACAAGATATCATATTAATGAAAAAGAATTACTAGCAGTTATTAGAAGCCGCCAAAAGTTTTATTATTTCTTATTACCTAACAAATTTCTTTTAAGAACTGATAATACCCAGGTAAAAGCTTTTATAAAGAATAATTTGCCTTCTAAACCTGAGTATAAAAGGCTCATAAGATGGCAAACCCTTTTATCTGAATATAATTTTGATATTGAAATAATAAAATCTGATAAAAATGTTTTGGCAGATTTCTTGACTAGAGATGGAAGAATTAGGACGACAACTTGATAGCCATCTAAAGATGATGGACGAACAGATACAAGCAATTAAAGAAATTGCAACTGATATGGGAGAATTTATAGATATAATTGAAACCATTCCTGAACACATTGCAGAGATAAAAAATCTTGTGAAAAGCCACTTCAGGATGATAAGTAACAAAGTTACCATGTATGAGTTCGATAGTATGAAAATGAAGCTTATGATAAAACATCAAATGATGGAAAAAGTAGATATGTCATTTATTTTAGAAAAAACAGATATTCCATCTACTTCTTCTGGTGATCATGTTATGGAAACTGCTCCAGATCCTGAAGAAGAGGTAAGAGAAAAATTTTCTTTTAAACCTCATTCAGATAAAACAACCACCTTTGAAAAAGTCTTCCAATAGATTCCTCTCCAACCACAGATTCCTCCCCAACAACAACCTTTTTTTATTAGATCCTGTTTCTAGGCAAAGAAATAAAATGACAGAACTATATAGCCTTGCTCAAACTGAGTCAAGGTATGTTGATTTCACAGGGGTATACCCTAGATTAAATTATCTGCAAGGTTCACCAGCAGATGAGATAAGATATTGGTACGATTTTGGTGCCATCAACATAATTTATCTTACCTCACCCGATTTTCCTGAATTATCAGATTTACCAAGATGGGTCATAACTTCAGTAAAAAATTATTATCAAAACAATCCAACTATGACCCCTAAAGATACTTTAGCTCTAAAGTTTTTATCTGCAGGACCAGACTTTTACAATGATTACTATTACCCTGCTTATCATTTTTTACATCTTGAAAAATGTCAAGCATTTTCCTGCAAAATCGATTCCAAAAGAAGGGATTTTACAAACTTTAATGAAAATGATATTCACTACAGAAGGGCTATTGGGATAAGAGTAGTAATTCAGGGAATGGAATCTACTCTTAAAAAACCATTTAGAACTTATGGAGGAGAATATAAAAATTCTCCAGTTATGATTGCTCCGGCCCGAAAATCACCAGATGCAGCGATAAAATTTTTAAATAGCAAGATAAATTTGTTAGAAACTGGTTCAGTCAGATCAAGTCCGGAGGCACAGTATAAGATTTGTCAATATAGGAAACACCCTCCTGGAACCTGTCCGTCATGTTCTCCTAATAAAACCAATATGAGTACCAACTCATCAAGAGATAGCCTAAATTCAAATGAATAGGCATTAAGCATAGATTAAAGGGTTTAAACATGTGAGTTTAAACACCTAATTAGCAAGAAAGATTCTCTTCTAAATTTGTAAACAATATCTACAAAATTTTGATATTTGGCATTGGGAAAGGAGAAGATAAGACTCACAAGACCATAAAGACAAAAGATGCAGATGTCTTCCCAAGACAAACTTTGTAAAAAGAGATGGGACCATAAAGACAAAAGATGCAGATGTCTTCCCAAGACAACTTTGTAAAAAGAAATGGGACACTTCAAGGCAAGAGGACACCTAGCTAAGAAAAAGACAAAAGAAGACACGTATCTTGCAACATGAAGACTCATCATAAACAAAGTCTATAAAAAAGAGAAAAGAGAGGGAAGAGGGATCATTGGTCTTCACTCAAGTTTTAAAAAATTTTCTTTCATGTAATAAAAGTCTTTGGTATTTTCAAGAGTGTTTAGAGTGTTTTTATTTTTGTAAGATATTTCCCTTTGTAAGATTTCCACCATGGAATAAAAGTCTTTGATTTCCTTATAAATTCTGAGAGTGTTCATCCTTATTTAGAGATATTTTTCTCTTAATAAGAAAAATCATCCAACCTCAAACTGTCTCTTTTTTCCTTACACCGGAGGTAGGAAACGAAACCAGGTTGTGCTGAATATTGCTGAAGGAGCCAAAGAGGAGTTACCTAAGATAACTTAGGTTTGGTCTGAAAGAGCCTAATAAAAAGACTCTTGGTATAACCCGACGATATCTTGGTCAAAACAGAAAAGAGGTACAAAAGCATGTTGGACCCTTTTTCTTTTTAATTTTGAAATATCACTAAATAACTCTTACTCTTAGTTTTTGTAAGGAAATATTTTTCAAACAAAAGTAAATCTTAATAAAATTTTATGATCTTCTTTGATGATAATATAATTTTGGTTTCAAATTAAGGATAACCAAATACACTAAGTCTTTTAATTTTTCTAAGATATAAATTAACTATACAATATGTGGGTAACAAAAATAACAACTATAGGTTCTTTTGATATGTTTTTAAACTATTTTGATAATTGCTTACATGAAGTAACGATTTTGAACCGACAAAATATTTCGGCTACTACCACCCTAAATGGTATTAGAGAAGTCTTTGGTATTTTCAAGAGTGTTTAGAGTGTTTTTATTTTTGTAAGATATTTCCCTTTGTAAGATTTCTACCATGGATTGTATCTCATTGGTTTTACTCTAATCTCCTTGTTGGGATTGAACCCTACCAGAGGAACAGATAATTAAAGCCAAAACTGGATCAGAGCAGTGGATCCAGAATAAGCTGATGTTTACATACAAATCTCTCCCCTTGAAAGTGATTTCAACAACTGCTGACCTCCTATCTGCTGATCTTGCAAAATACTAACCTATAACTGCTGCTCAAGTAAAGACCCAATGAAAGACTAAAGCCCTGCTGATTCAATCTACTGTTTTGAGTTAAGCTCTGCTGATCCGGACAAGTGCTGCTGGGTTCACAACAGTGGAAGGTTGCAGCAGCTGATCAATAGTCTGTTTTGTAATATAATGTAATAGCAGTAGTTAACATAGCAGTGTTTGTATAGATCAGAGGTTAGAGTTTGTTAGGAGGTTAGATGTCACTTTCATGGTGACGTCAGCTAAGATGCTCAGTAGTTTGCAAGTGCCTATAAATAGATCAGTACTTTGTACTGTTCTATTAGCTCTTTTGCATCATCGTCTTCTTTGCACGAACAAACAACTGAGCTCTGGCTGAGGGGGAGTTTGCATTCATTCATCAATCATTGTAATCGTTATTGAAATAAATTCAATCTTCCGATTCATTGTGTAAAGATGTTTGATCAAAGTATTACTCTCGTTTGATTGTATGCAAAGTTTGTTTTCATCATAATTCCGCTGCACACTCATCCATTTTCATTCTAATTACAAACACAAAATACAATCAGAATCAAACTCAGATCCAACAATTGGTATCAGAGCTTGGACAGTCAAATTTGATTTAACAATCATTTTGACGTAAATAGTTCAGCTCATAACAGTTGATACTGATCGTTTGTTCGTTTGTTGAAAAACAGAGCAAGGATTAATCACCATTAAAGTTGATTTCTCAGTGTCTGTAAAACAACAAGAATGACGTCACAATCTCAGGATGATAAAAACAACATTGGCTCGCTTTTTAAACCACCTATGCTAAAAAGAAATGAGTACAACATCTGGCAGAGGAGGATGGGTCACATCCTCACTCAACAAAGCACAGGTTGTTGGAGGTCTGTCGTCTTTGGTCCCCATGTTCCTACAGTGCCAAGCGCTGAAGATGCTAAAAAGTTCGTTCCAAAACCAGTTGAAACTATACCGAAACTGACTTTCAAAAGATCGAACTAGATGCTAAAGCGTTTAGCATCATAGCATCAGCGCTGCCCAATGAAATATATGCTGGACTGTTACACTGTAACAGTGCCAAAGAGTTATGGGACGCGCTTAAGGAACAGTTTGGGGGAACCGAAGAAGTCATAGAATACAATAGGGAAATCCTGAACCAACAGTATGAAACATTTTGTCATGTTAAAGGCGAATCACTGACGCAACAATTCGAGCGTTTCATTTGTCTCATCAGTGAACTGAGGCTTGTTAAAACCACTTTTACAAACTCAACTCAAAATAGCAGGTTCCTCAGGTCACTGCCAGAAAAATGGGACACCATAGCTTTTGTCACCCGAAATTCACCTGAGTTCAAGGATCTGACCTTGACCCAACTCCACGGTCGACTCCTGACCTACGAAAGGGAGTTGAACCAGAAAAGGAAGTTACAAGAGTCAGGAAAAACCGTTGATGATTATACATTCGGTAACACTGCTCTTCTGGGTCAAGAAGAATCTGGGAGTAGTGCTAAGGATCAGGGTTATGATCACTTCATTGACATAACTGCTGGTGCAAATTTTAACAACCCTGATCCTCACACTGCAAGTTTTGCATTCACTGCAAACGAAAACCAGATGTCAGACAATCTAAGCTTTGAACTCAATGATTTACAGCATTTTGATCCCACTGACTTAGAGGAAATGGACATTCTGCACCAACTGGCCTTGCTAAGTGTTAGAACTAGCAAATTTTATAAAAGAACAGGGCGAAAATTCCCAGGTTTGCATGGGAATCTAAGGGTTGGGTTGGATAAATCGAAAATCAAGTGCTACAAGTGTAACAGGTTGGGACATTTCGCTAGGGAGTGTAGGAGTCAAACTACTGGTCCCATAATCACCCATCCTAGCTCAAATCCTAGACCTCAAAATCAAGGCACTGTGCACTATGCCCAATATGCCCCAGCAGCTCAAGTGAACACTGCTCACTATGCTGCTGCCCCTGTGCCAGTGCACTATGTCCAAACTACTGTTCCACAGATCCAATATGTTCAAACCCCTGTCCCTCAGGCACAAGTGCAGCCTGCACCTCAAACCACTGCTCCAGCAGCAGTACAACCAGATCAACAAAGTTTTTTCACTCAAGGGTTTGTTGACTGGAGCAGTATGCCTGAAGACCTTAGGGATGAAAATTTTGCACTCTATGCTTCCAATGTTTCTTCTCATAATGAATTTTGTTTGATGGCATTAGAGTCAATACAGGAGGGGGTTGAAACTGAAGAGGAACAACTGAGTATTGAAACAGTGGATGAGGTGACTGAAGCAGTGGTTACTGCTGTGGCTGGTGAACTACTGTTGGGAGAAAGTTCGGGTACCCTGATTGAACCACTGACAGACCCATGGTCCGATGAGAACAAGGAAGAAAAGAAAGAAGAAAAAGCAGGTGAGAAAGAAGAAGGAGCTGAAGATGAAGAAAATCCCCAATGTGATTGTGCAATGATGGCTGCTGCCAAGGTATCACCTCAAGTTCTTGAAAAACTGTGTTCTGACAATTGCATTATTGCTTTTGCTAACATCAAAGAGGTGAACGAAAACCTTCGGGATAAAATCTTATTTGATGAAGTCAAATTTGAAAGATCTCTAAAAGAACTTAAAAACAAATTGGCTGAAAAAGACAAAGAGATTAGCAGCTTGAAAGAAGAGCAGAGCATAACCAAAACCCAACTTCAAACTTTGGTAGAAAAATACCAAGTTTGCAAAAAGGAGTTAGAGTCCACCCAGATCACATGTGAGAGATGGGTGGAATCATGCAAAGGGTATGAGGTTATGCTTGAAAAACAGATAAAAAGCAATGTGAAATTTGGGGTTGGTTATAGAACACATGATGATGAAAACACTGCTTTTGAAAAATCTGTTCCAACCACTGATGTACTCACTGAGTTCATCCCCATAAACAAGAATGGCCAACAAGTGAAAATCACTGACAAACTTGGTAACAAAATCACACTTGACAGACCAATGGGATCCTTTACTTTTGAGGAGCTTGAAAATCATCAGTTTAAACCAAAATGGTCTGATGAGTGTGATATTCTTGAAAATTTCAAGCCAATGGATTTTACATCAACTGATGGTGTTAAAGCTCCAAAAGCTAAAGTCATACCTCTCAAGGACATCCCAGCAGTGGTTAAAACCTCTGTTGCAAAGGAGTCTGAAAAGAGAAAGAAGAAAGAAAAAATTGATAACTTGTTTTGTGAATTCTGTGAGAAAAGGAATCATCTAACAAAAGACTGTTTCCACTTAAAAGCTTATGATATAAACAGAACAAGTGTCATAGTTCCAGTTGAAAGTTGTATTGTTTGTGGTAAAACAAACCACAAAACTCAAGCATGTGTGTATCTCAAAAACTTTGATGTGAAAAAGAATGAGTACCTTGCTAAAACATCCTTGAGTCCATCATCATCATCATCATCTGTCAAATTCACCAAGAAACAACCACTGTTTGTACCAGTTCAAACAGCTGTCACAAAACAGCTGAACCAAACATCTATCAAAAGAGATGTTCAGGTTACTGATGCACCCCCTGCCAATCAGTTCAGAAAAGGCAAGGAAAAACAGTCTTACCAAAGGATTCCACACGTTTATGAGGCCTACAAAAGGCCCTCTAAACCTAAAGTGAATAGGCATCCTTTTGGTTATCAGCAGGTGATTGGTCAAGACCCTCAATAGTGGTTAGCAAGAAATAGTACTAAAACTGTCCAAACCCCTGACCTAACCACTGTCCATCACTCTGCATCCATACCAGACACTTCTGAATCCCCATCCAAAGCCCTGTTGGCTTTGGAGCCCTTAATGAACTAATCCTTTTACTTCATGTGCAGGGAGCTTCTGCATGCTTTGATAGTCTTTGGTATGTAGATAGTAGAGGCT
This sequence comes from Helianthus annuus, assembly GCF_002127325.2. Taxonomy (NCBI): domain Eukaryota; kingdom Viridiplantae; phylum Streptophyta; class Magnoliopsida; order Asterales; family Asteraceae; genus Helianthus; species Helianthus annuus. The sequence goes on along the minus strand of NC_035437.2, from coordinate 137,870,910 downwards.
CCAGGCACATGACAGGATGTAAAGCCCTTCTCAAAGACTTTAAAATCCATGGAGGGGGTGATATATCCTTTGGGAATAATAGTAAAGGGAAAGTTCTAGGGTCTGGTATAGTGCAATCTGGAAATGTAAAATTTGAAAATGTCAATCTAATAAACAATCTAAAATTCAACCTTCTGAGTGTATCACAAATGAGTGACAAAGGGTTTGGGTCATTCTTCACAAAAGATTGTTGTAGGATTGTTGGACCAGAAATGGTCAAAAAGATTGAACCAATAATCAAAACTGGTCAAACTAAACTTGTTGCTCAAAGAAGTGGCAATGTTTATGTTGTTGATATGTCAAAAGAGTGTCCCAGAGCTGATTCCTGTCTGTTCTCAGCTGCCTCTAACAAAGAGACAGAACTTTGGCACAAAAGGCTGGGGCACACAAATCTTAAGACAATCAGTGAAATTTCAAAAAATGGTTTGGTGAGAGGCCTACCACAAAAATTGTTTTCATGTCTTGAACATTGCATTTCCTGTTTAAAAGGAAAACAGCATAAAAGTTCTTACAAGTCCATTGAAGAGTCCAAAACAACCCAGTGTTTGCAAATGCTACACATGGATTTGTTTGGCCCAGTTCAAGTCATGAGCCTCAAAAGAAAAGATATTGTTTGGTTATTGTTGATGACTTTTCTAGGTTTACATGGACTTTCTTTTTACACTCAAAAGATGAGACTGCAGGCATTTTGCAAGACTTTGTGACACAGGTTGAAAAGTAATTTGACCTTCTAGTGAAAAGCTTCAGGAGTGACAATGGCACAAAATTTAAAAATAAGGAGTTGGATGCCTTCTGTGTGAAGAAAGGGATTGTAAGGCAGTACAACATCCCTAGAACACCAGAGCAAAATGGGGTTGTTGAAAGAAAGAACAGAACTTTGATTGAGGCTGCCAGAACTATGCTTGCAGATTCAGGTTTGCCATTAACTTTCTGGGCAGAGGCAGTAAACACTGCTTGCTATGTCCAGAACAGAGTTTTAATAAACCCCAGGCATAAAAAGACTGCTTATGAAATTCTGTATAAAATCAAACCACTGATCTCATATTTCAAGGTGTTTGGCTGCCCATGCTTTATTTTGAACTTAAAAGATTCCATTTCAAAATTTGCAGCCAAAATTGATTGTGGTTATCATCTGGGATACTCAACCACTGCCAACGCATACAAAGTGTTCAATACACGGACCAAGGCAGTGGAGGAGACTTTGAATGTAAAGTTCAATGAACTTTCATCAATGAAAATCCCAGCAAATCCTGTAGATCTGTTTGATCTTGAAAAATTTACTTTTGAAAATACTGCTGTCAAGACTAATAGTGCAGGTCCATCAGAGGATACAACACCAGACTATGGGTATGAAATCATCATCCCTCAAAGGTCTGCCACAAAGGGAAAAGCACCAGCTGTTCAAAACAGTTGTCAAAGCTCAACCACTGCTACCTCAACAGTTGTTGACCAAAGTAGCCCATCCACCACTGCTTCCACATCCTCAAACACTGCTGACAAAAGTCCTCAAACAGTGGATAAAAGTCAGCAGTTGTCCACTTCATTACCTCCTATTCCACCACATTTTGAAGCCACTGCTGGGTCATCAAAGTCACCAGCAGTGGTTAGCTCAGATGATACACATTTGCAGCCTTCACCAACAAATGCCATCATACCATACCAAGGAGATTTAATCTTCTTGAGATCTCATCCACCTGATCAAATCATTGGCAACATCAATGAAGGGGTGCTCACAAGAAGCCAAACCCAAAACATTTGTCTTTTTGCTGGTTTTCTATCACTTCATCAGCCAGTCAAGTACCAAGAGGCACTGAAAGACAACAGCTGGGTAGAAGCCATGCAAGAGGAGCTCCAATAGTTTAAAAGACAACAAGTATGGGAGCTTGTACCACTGCCAGAAGAGGTTAGTCCCATTGGCACAAAGTGGGTCTTCAAGAACAAACCTGATGAAAGGGGCATTGTTGTCAAGAATAAAGCCAGGCTTGTGGTTCAAGGTTACAGACAGGAAGAGGGGATTGATTATGATGAGACATTCGCCCCTGTTGCAAGATTGGAAGCCATTAGACTGTTCCTGGCCTTTGCAGTCAACCACAACATGAAGGTGTTCCAAATGGATATCAAAAGTGCTTTCCTCTATGGTACAATTCAAGAAGAGGTGTATGTATGTCAATGTGACAACCCAAATATTTAAGGTTAGCACTACTTAATTCCACAACCCTTGGTGTGTGTCTTTGCCCTTAATTGCTTTCATATTTCGACTATACGAGACTTAGTAGGCTACATTCATGCATTACGAAATTGTTAGGAGTATGTCAACTCTATGTGAAATCGTTAAACGTTTAAGTATGTTGCTTTGATAATTTAGGGAATCAACTATTTTGGGCCACAAAATTTCTTATCACACAAACTTCTTGGCCAACGGGTTTCTTTCATCTCGGCCTCTCGGCCCATCCATTAGATCAGGCCCAAAAGCCAAACACTTGCAATGGACGTATACCTTTACCCCGGCCCACACCCGCGCCTTTGATTCTCTCGGTTTCACTTTAAGCCCAACCCGAGCCCACACACCCCTAATTTATATCATAGTTATGCATGGAATGTTCTCATAATTTCACGCACGCAAACCCTAATACTACCGAGCTGGACGGCAGCCTTCTTCTTCACTCCTTCGTTCTTATTGCTTACGACTTACAAGCATTCGGTTAGTATGTTCATACTTGTTCTCAACCCTTAATTGATTACGTGATTGTAATTCCTTGATTGTAGCCTATATTCATATCGTAGCACATGATAACTGTAACGATGATGAGCACATGATTAAAGTTATTGTTAATTGTTCTTGGTCACGAGTAGATTGATATGATTTGGTAGGCCAACCTCGGGTTTAATATGATTACATGACTTTATTGTCGATATTATATGATGAATATATGTGACATGTACCACGTGAATAAGCTTGCAACCCACTGTTTAAATTGGTCCAATAATGACATGAAAAGAGTAACATATGTCGGCCATTGTTGTGTAGTTTGATAAAGGTAATGATGCTGACAACTATTTGGATAATGATGAGGGTCCATGTGAGGTTTTGAGTGGTAATTTATTTGAACAAGGAAATTGGCAGCCATGTGCATTGTCAGATTAATCAAATATATTAATGTCATGAAAATCAAATGTTGTGATGATGTCTTGTGGTTGAGGTTGAATTATGTGCCTAAATGACATATGAGCCGAATGACTGTTGTGACAAATAAACTAGGAATAAGCATGATTAGTCCAATAGGGTTGCATGATATTATTGTTCAAGCTGGTTGTGATGATGTAATTGGTAGATGATTGTCAGGCTCAAGAACTTCAATGTGAAACTGATCGATTGTGGGAAATTGTATGTCTTGCAAATTAATGATATTGGGTGAATAAATTAACACATCGCACACATACGGACTTGATTGTAAACCGGACTGCATATTCACTGATAATATGCAACGTGATTTGGACTTAGGAATTTGAATGAATGGCATGTAAGTTTATGTGGGCTTCACACTATTAACCGGGCCTGCAAACAAACAAGCCAACCCAATGGCATCTGGGCCGCACAAGTTTTCTGGTCGCACATAGTTATGGTAGTCACACACTGTTGTGCGACCTCACAACCCATTGGGCTTTAGGCACTCTTGGGCTTTCACACTATTAGACTGCACACTTCTTAATTGGGTCATTTGAGATGGGCCACATACGCATACCCTTGAATGAAGTACATGTCACTAGGCCGTTGAGCTAGATGAAGCTGTTACCCGAACCATGAGATTGTGTTAAGAATGTTTATATGATGTAAATGTTTGCAATGTGTGAGTGATGTTTATTGTCTATTACATACAATAGGTCAAATGACATGAGCTGTTAAATGCTTTCGGGAGACATGGACAACATAGACTAACCAATACGACTTGTACAACTTGTTTAATGCTAGTGCATTGTTTGTATAGCATGTGAAAAGAATGTATGACTTAAGTGATTGCGAAACTGATTATTATTGGTAACCACGCTAGGGTTTGATTGGTCAACGTGGAACAAAGTAATAAAACATACCGAGCAATCTCAGGTGAGTTCACTGCACTTTTCTCAAGCATGCGTCCCGGTGGTTTGGGACAACTGGTAAACATTTGGAAGGGAAACATTGGGTAAATAACTTAATCGGTTTTGGTTATTGCCTGGAGGGCAATGGGGGTGATTAGTTGATAGCGCTATTAGGTGGGAAACCTCACACCGGGCCGTAAGGACGGGCGTGAACTAATTATCTGGGTATGGCTATGGTTGTTAGAGGCACACTCCTCGGATACATATGGGCACTCTCCCTAGGGTATCTAACGAAGGCAACATAGCAAACGGTCGTTAAGGGGTACCCACTCCCCGGATACTTATGGGCACACTCCCTAGGGTATCTAACATGAGCAACATCGAAACATCAAACATCATAACAACGAACAACATATCGTCTTGTAAACTGTTTTACTCACATGATCGGTAACACAACTTGGTAAACAAACACAAACCTTGAACTCACCAGCGTAGTCTGACACACTTGTTTGCATGCTTGTAGGTAATTATTGAAGGGACTTGGAAGCTTGCCGTCTGATGCTGCTGGAGTGGTTATGGTCATAATAAACAATTACATAGATTTGGTTTCGATACATTTATACGTACATACATTTATGCTTCCGCTCAGTACTTTGGTTTTGGTTTAACTTTTCAAACGATACATTTATTTCAATTGGGTATTTCAATACATTATAACTTGTGTTTGATATGATTGGTGGCTCTTTGTTGGATCGTTGCACCTCCAATAGGGACATACCCTAGGTGGTAATTTGGGGGTGTGACAGTTTGGTATCAGAGCCACTGGTTATAGAGAACTTGGTTTTAAAACGTTTTCATAAAACCAGACTATAACCGAATTGATTCAAACGATGACCATGACACTCAGCTTCAGATTGCAAGGTTCGTTCCTCGTTACAGTATACATCACATGTTTAGTAGACATATCTATGACATGTCGATAGCATAACATGTCGATAGCATAACACAACACTTGCATCTTGTAAATCCTAGTTTTGCTGTTAGTACATACCTGTGTTGATTGGAGTGGGAGAAACTTCGAACATAAGTTAAGAAGCGTCGAGAGGAGCATGCAAACCGCCTTATTATCATGGGTGCACACATAATAATAATGCGTGGTGCATGCAATTCCCAATGAGGCTTAACGAGTGCAAGAGGGAATCTCCCCTACTGTATGTGAACTTGAAAGTTGTAGACTTTAAGGTGATGCTTGATTTTTTTTCTCATTCTGAACTATCATTTGATCGATGCGAAACCAGATAACCTATAGGAGAAATAGTCGAGATTGTCTCCTACACGAATGTGATCTTTCCATTTTTTTCCTTTGAAACCTTTCGAATTCCGATGCTATCGAGTATTACCTGAACATCTAACTGAACGCCTAGTGGACTGTGTAGAGTGCTAGGTGCTTGTACGAACATCCCCGAGTGGGGTGATGCACAACGATGAACGATCTATATCTTTCCATTTTTCTTCGTTTGTTGGAACTTGACATATTGACGTCTCGAATCTCGAATCACGACCATTTCTGTAACGCCCTCGCAACAGACTGTGTAATACATAGACAACTTGCAACATCGTTGGATGAGAGGGTAAATGTAGTACTTCACCAACCTCAAACATTGGACGACTCCGATGACCGGCAGCGAACACCAACGAATAGAATACAATCGACTCTTTAACCTCTGCCAGTGACTCATGGGAGTCAGCTTTTACGAATCACTCGGAACGTAAGTAATGACAATCGAATACGGTGGGGAATGCACCGCTGTCAGCACAATGAGTAGCATCTTAGAACGTGGTACAGAACAGTAGAAGATGGACCCTGTCAGTGGAGGATCATAGGACTCCGCTTCATGAAACAATAAGTAGAAGTAGCAGTTACGACAACATCAGGGTACTCGTAATAGTAGTCCTCACCAGGGGAGTGAAAAACGTTTACCACATGAATCGACCGTATTTACAGATGATATCATAAATCATTTCCAGGAGAAAGGAACACTATGAACGACACCTGTATTTTATCCTAGAGCTCCTAGGGGAGGAGCAACTCCACGTGAAGTCTACCTATGTGTGACTTCAGGATTTGGGAGGTACACTTTCTTAATCATATGATCAACGAAGTGGGGATACACGTGGATCTCGCTAAAGACCCATTTCGTTAAATCTTGTTCGAAACCAAAGATCCCTTCGAGGATGCAGCAATTTCTTGGTCACACTAGACTCTATCGCAGATTCACCACAAGATTTTCGAAGATCGCGCAGATTAAATCTCTTTAGCACAGTAGGGTGCTGTGTTCGTGAAAGACAAAACAGGAGGACGTCTTTTCAGCTTTCGAATCCCAACTCTGCAATGTTTACACCCCGACGCAACACGAGAAAGTGATGATTTGCAGGTCGAACCCATGCGGAGAATGGAGAAGCAACCTTGGCAGGTCAGACGATTTCGCTACCCCATGGAACGAATGTGAATCTCATCATACAAGAACTGTAGGAAATTTATGTTGAGCAAAGAACACCGGCCTCGATATTCTAGTCGTCTGGGTTTTGATAGGAGGCATTAGAACTTATAAATCCTGAACTAGCAACCAGGTATGAAGGCCCACGTAGCCGAGCATAGGAACGATGTACGTGCGAAAGACAAGGTGGAATACCAGAAACCTACCGCTTGTGCCAACAACCAGAAACACTCATACGGAAATGGGCACAGACTGCCATGAGTTCTGGCACTGGTCTACTTACAACTCGAAACAAAAACAATATCACCTGGGTGATCGTTGATTGTCTCACGTTACCGTCACACTTTGTTGCAATCAAGGAAACTGACAAGTCTTCACAGCTGTGAATGTTCCTCTGGGAGATGCGACTTTTAGGCACGAGGTGTTAACTCCTGTTACCTTGGATTATGAGCTATACCTGATTTATGGCGGGCAATACGCAACACCCTTGGCTCACATCTAGGCATGAGCATTACTTATCACTGTAGGACAATCAGGCAGAGTAACGAACCATCCTGACACATGAAGACATGCTGCGATCATGTGCATGATTGACTCTGGTAAACAATTGGGAAGAACACTTACCTTTGGTTGAGTTCTACTACAACAATTACCATTCTAGTAGTCAGACAGCTCTGTTTAAGGCGTTGTATGGACAGTAACGCTAATCTCCTTGTTAGATTAAGGTGGGTGACAACCTAATTACAGGTCCAGGACTTGTACTCGAAACCTTTGGGAAGATTGCTTGGATCGGAAATCGCTTGGCGACAACGAGTGACCGTCAGGGAAGTTGATAAGCTTAGGAAACACTGGGAGTTCGCTATAGGCGACCGTGTCATGTTGAAAATCTCGTCCTGGGAGGGTGTGGTACGCTTGGGAAGCGTGGCAAGCTTAATTTACATTACGATGAGTTATTCAAAATTCTGGAAGAAGCGGTCATGTCGCTTACAAACTCGAGTTACCTCACGAATCGAGTAATGTTCACCACGTCATTTATGTCTCGAATCTAAGAAGTGTTGTTCGATGAAACACGCGTGATGCCCTACTAGCGCCTAAGGTTAACGACAAGTTGCAGTTGTCAAGGTATCTATTGAAAGTTTGAACCACGAAGTCGAGATTCGTTATCACAGTCGGATTCCAATCGTGAAAGTTTGTTGGAACTCAAAACATGGACAGGAGCTCACGTGGGAATGCGATTGTAACACCCCGTGTTTTCCAAAAGTCAAGGTCAAGTGTTGACCGTTATTGGAATTAAAGATTAATAAAGATTAATTTCATTTTAGTTTTCGTATTATTTGGAGTAAGTGTTGTATAATCAAACTAATCGGACGATAATCGAACTGTGAATCAACGACCGACTGTGAGTGATAGGAAGTAACAATGCAATAAAGCTAGTCAATCAATAATCAAGCTAGTCAGATCAATCATCGAACTCAAGTGTGGAGATTTTAATGCTTTTATACGTGTGTGTGTGCCTTATGAGTTACTTGTGCATGTTTACTTTTATGTTAAAGTGTGTGGTGAATCAATCAAATCAATCAAGACTCAACGGTGAATCAAACTCAATGGAAATCGAACCCGAAATGGTTGTAAGGATGCTTGTATGTTAGATATAGTAGTTAGGACTAAAAGTAATTTGATTAGGAATTCTATCATTCTCAAATCATCGTTCATCAAACTCGAAATATCAGAAATCGTCGCGAAACACTCAAAACCAGGCAAGCCGATCGAACAGGGCAACCTGATCGAACAGGCTAGCCGATCGAACAGGGCAACCTGATCGAACAGGCTAGCCGATCGAACAGGCTGTTCGATCGGGCAGCTGCTCGATCAGGGATGCTGTTCGATCAGCTGACCCTTTCCTCTTTTGGAAGCCTATAAATAGGGCTGTCTTTGTCAAGCTTTCCACTTTTGGAAAAGCTCTGACCGACCAGCCTCTTCTTCTCACTAAATCTCAGATTTCTCTCAAACCGGTAAGTATTTCGCTCTAATCCTTGTACGTTTTTGTTCAGTAATCGATTCTCCATCTTTCCATCTTTCAAAATCTGAATTTCATCCATGAAATCACCAAGATCTAGGTGTTCTTGAGTGATGTCATCATGGTGTTCTTGGTGTTCATCAAGAACTTCATGATCTTGACTTCATTCAACCATGAATAAGCTAGATCTAACCGATTTCCACATAAATAACCTAAAATCTTCCAAAGATCTTAACATTTCACGGTGGAAAAGGATTGGAAGATGGGTTTTCATCTATCTTTCAACTCTTTTACACTCAAACCGGTGAAAACGAAGCTTGAACCGATTTATAAACCAATCTAAACGAACACATGGTTCAAGATTCGGATTCTACCTAGAGATATACCGATTCCGGGTTAAACGTTAAACTTGGGTTCCAAACCGTCTCTGACCAAGTTTTGGGTGATTCCTGCTCGAGTCAGTAGACTAAGTAGGGACTTCAGCTTTGTGGTTCAACTCGTAGTCAAAATATCTCTAAAACATCAACAAATCACGGGAATAAACAAGTGTTAAGTGATAGGTTAACCAAATCGAGAAGCTGGCCGAACGGCTAGGCTGTTCGATCGAACAGCCCAACCGAACGACTATGCCAGCCGATCGACTAGGCTAACCGATCGACTAGCACTTAGAACCACAAACTCATGAAGTGTAGTATTGACGAGGTACTGTTCGATCGACTACGCCACTCGATTGTAATCATTACTACTCGAATCATGAAATACTATACTTCAAAACACTTAGACTTTTTGAAACATTGGAATGTCACCCGATCGAGCATGCTAACCGATCGAGTGACATCTTGCCAAATCTGCAATGCTAACCGATCGGTTGGGCTAACCGATCGAACAGCTGTTCGATCGGCCAACCTGAAAGGTAGTACAAACCATCATACACAAACACATCCTTCACATCAAAGGAAGAAACAATCCACTTGAAGGAACCAGCCGATCGAGCCAGCCGGCCGATCGAACGGATGTTCGAACGGACTTTCAAACCAATCGAACAGCCCGCTCGATCGAACTGCTGTCCGATCGAATGGCCTACTCGATCCAAGTACATTGTTTACTTTTTCCGCGTTACTCATCGTTGTGTTATCGAACTATTCAGGCTAACCTATTCTCAGTGCTCCCTTCAATCCACAATCAACCACTGTGAGTATACTCGATCCCTTTTTGCTTTCAGCACTTTTGGGTGTTACATACGTAATCTATCAAATTCACAAACAACACAAACTATTTGAACGCTAACCTATTTGCATGTATTACTTGTCTAAATGATTGCTGTTTATTATGTTTACACGTGGAGTGCTATCTACCTGCTTTAGCAACATAGTACTATAGTTTGGACTCAGCACCCGTTCACACGGGGGTTGCTAAGGACAATTACTTGCATGGATTACGGTGGTAATCATGTATTGCGAACTGTCTCGGACAGTCAACTCGAAGTCGTTGGTATCGATGGTCCCATGTTGATAATTTACATGCATCGTTTGCCCTTGTGTACGTGCTTGGTTATGCGTAAACTATTCGAACTCTATATGCTATATCAAACTTGTGTACTCACCTTTACATTATATGTATTGACTTTTATTTTAACGTATGTGACAGGTGTTTAAGCTACTAGCGTGCTAGGGAAGCGAGGCAATAATAAGCTTCTAGGAGTTTGTGACCTTAGGACAGTGTCCACGTACCTGATCCAGGGCCATAATTATCTGTAGATCTTGTACTGGCACCTGTAGTCAGTAAGATCTATAGTTAGCCGTCTAGAAGTCTTAAAACAATATTTACTTTCGGTCTGTAATAATTAAGAATTTGAGTTGTCGGAACAGTTCCCATATTGTTTGGTTGATTTCTATGATAACTTGTTATTATTTGGGACACGGTATGGGACGTGTTATATAACTGAATTGTATGATAGTTGTTGTGGAAACTTCTGAACAATCTGTTTCGCTCAGTGCCGCGCCCCGATGATTCCGCCATCGGTTGGGGTGTGACAGATTGGTATCAGAGCCATAACTATAGGGAATTAGGTTAGACACGATCTAGTCCGGATCGCTGTCTTAGAGACCTAGACTATAGTTAGGAACCAGGAGACCAAGTTTATGTGCTTATTTTATGTTGATTCCTTCTATTCTATCATTACATCCGAACTCCGAGCCAAATTTTGTAATTTGGACGGGATTAGGAGTGAAACCCGCAAATTCCTGCCTAAATTACAAAATTTTGCCAATTACTTTGTGCGATTTTCTATCAACAAATGGGGGAGAATTATACCAAATTAGGGCTGAAACCCGTAATTTGATGAAAACTTTCCTCTAAATTTTCTTAAAACAAGGAAGAAATTGCTAAGCTAGGGGTGAAACCCTAACCTTGGCAGTCATTCCGACTTTAAATTTTATCTCGCCAAGGCAATTGACGGACTCCAACGACCTGAACTCACGAGTATGACCTAGAATGCGCATGCATAATGCCCAAGAATCGAGGCAGGAACATGTCCCCTAGAGTCGAAAGTGACGACAAGTCAACTGTGAATAGTTAAATTGCCATGGTTAGTCGAAGTCTAGTAGCCGCAGACAATCCATTTTCCGATTTTGAGTGATTGCTTTGTTGATTTTATATGATTTACCTGTTTACGTGTTTTAAAAATTTGTTGGTTACTCCATTTGTTATCAATCTGCGTGACCTTTGCTGCTATCCTATCTCGATTCAAATCCCTGTTGATGTGATCTAAACGAAACCAGTATGCTATGCTACGCTATACGACTAAGTGTGATGTTACTCGATGTGTTGTATGTGACCGCTATATTCAAAACTTAGAGGCGGTTAGGAAACTAAGTGTGCTACTAAGTACTGTTAGGAGGAATTACGTGATACTAACTACCTCTGTGATAAAAATGTGTACGTGTTAGGAAATTAAGTGCTCTATTTGCTTAATTGCTTATGTGCTCAAATTGCTTCTGTGCTTATGTGCCTCTATGATTATGTGCTTATGTGATTATATGTGTTACGTGACGAGAGATGCGAAGTGATTCTAAGCTTTAGAGATCTAAGAACGTGTGAGACTCGAATTCGTTGTGTTGAGCCTGTGACGATGTCTATTGCAGACCATGTCGTCATCTGGACAACCTAGATCACGCCCGCGTCTTACCCGCCAGGAGAAAAGAGATCGACGTCTGGCTGCTATCATCTCTAAGACCGTGGCGAAGGCCGTGAGTGAGGTTTATGAGAACGCCAGCAAATCATCTGAGATGTCACAAGCTGATGCTCCGAAAGAATCCAGCAAGACTGCTTTTAGCTTCAAGCAATTTAAGGCATGTGGGCCAAAAGAGTTCACCGGCGAGGATGGTCCAACGGCTATGTTTCACTGGTTTGACTCGATAGAAGTCACCTTTCGTCAAAGTGGATGCCCAGATAATCTCCGGACTCTCAATGTTACTGGCGTCTTCCAGTCCCGTGCTTTGGACTGGTGGACTGCTGAAAGAAACAAGCGCGGAAACGACGCAGCCTATGCTCTGTCATGGAAGAAGCTGAAGGAAATCATGATCGAAGAATACTGTCCCTCCCATGAGCGTCATAAGTTGGAGGATGAATTCTGGGGTATTAAACAAGACAAGGGTGACAACGCCGGTCTCACTGCTCGCTTCAAGCAGTTAAGCATCATCTGTCCAGACCAGGTCAAGACTCCCGACATGACCATCAAAAAGTACATCCGCGCTCTTCCTGACTGTGTAGCAGATTTTGTCCTAGCTTCAAAGCCCGCAACGATTGAGGAGACCTACCTGCTCGCCGCTGAGATTAATGACAAGCGGGTGAAGGCTGGTTTCTGGGATAAGCAAGTCAAGCCCCTGCATCAAGTCACCGCCGCATCAACCGACAACACCACTACTCAAGCCTCCAAGTCTTCGAGAAGAAGAAAGAAGAACAAAAGTTGCGCTGCCGCAACCACTGCTGCTCCACTACAGTCTGTACCAGCCCAGCAGCAACAGCCACAGCGTTCAGCGCCAGTGATCAATGCGCCGCCAGCGAAGCGTGCGTACACCGGCCCCCACCCACTCTGTGCTACATGTTCTTATCATCACCCGGTGGGTGTGGCCTGCCGATTCTGTGCCCACTGCAACGTTTACGGGCATTTCACTGCGAGTTGCCGCTATGGTCCCCGTCAAACGCAAGCTCAGGCTGCTGTTAACCAAGCCCTGCTACCTGCTCCTCAAGCTCCTCAAGCTGCACAGGCCCCGGCAAACAATGTTCGGACCTGCTTTGCATGTGGTGACCCTAACCACTTCGCAAACCGGTGCCCGAACAGGGTGGTGAAACAAGAAGCTCAACAACCCCAGCAACAACAACAACAGCCTCAACAACAAGCCGCTCACGCCAGAACTTTCAACATCAATGCACGCCAGGCTCAAGCTGATAACAACGTGGTCAATGGTACGTTCCTTGTGAATGGTATATATGCATCATGTTTGTTTGATACTGGAGCCGATAACTGCTTTGTGTCATTTGAAATTGAGAAGCTTCTTAGACGTAAGCGCTCTTATCTTTCGACACCCTTCGAAGTAGAAATCGCTACCGGAAGAACCATTGCTGTCAATTCTGTGCTCCGTGATTGTACTCTCGAGCTCAACACTCATATATTCCCGATTAATCTCATTCCAATGCAGCTCGGAAGTTTCGATGTCATAGTAGGCATGGACTTTCTTCGTGAAAACCGTGCTGAAGTTGTGTGTTCCGATAAGATGATTCGTTTTGTGCTAGCTAGTGGTGATACTCTATGTGTTTATGGTGAAACTACTGCGAAAGATCTCAAGCTCATGTCCTGTCTTCAAGCTCGCAAATATCTCCGCAAGGAATATCGAGCCTTCTTGGCCAACATTGTTGTAGCAGAGACGGACAAGAAAAAGAAAGTTGAAGTCAAGGATGTTCCTGTTGTCCGAGAATTTCCTCAGGTGTTCCCTGATGATCTTCCTGGATTACCTCCTAGTCGTGATATCGACTTTCGAATCGACCTTATTCCAGGAGCCAACCCAGTGGCCAAAGCTCCGTATCGACTCGCTCCATCTGAGATGCGAGAACTCTCAAACCAACTTCAAGAGTTACTTGAAAAAGGCTTCATTCGCCCGAGCACTTCTCCATGGGGCGCACCAGTCCTTTTCGTCAAAAAGAAGGACGGGTCGTTCCGAATGTGCATCGATTACCGGGAATTGAACAAGCTGACCATCAAGAACCGATACCCCTTACCAAGAATCGATGATCTGTTTGACCAACTACAAGGTGCTCAGTGTTTCTCCAAGATTGATCTACGTTCAGGCTACCATCAGTTGCGGATTCAAGAGGAAGACATACCCAAAACCGCTTTTCGAACCCGATACGGCCACTACGAATTTGTTGTCATGCCTTTTGGTTTGACCAACGCACCCGCGGTCTTCATGGATCTGATGAATCGCGTGTGTAAACCGTTCTTAGACCGTTTTGTCATTGTATTTATCGACGATGTCCTGATCTATTCCAGATCGAGGGCCGAACATGCGCAGCATTTGCGATTGGTTCTCGAGTTGCTTCAGGGAAACCAACTCTACGCCAAATTCTCCAAGTGTGAGTTCTGGTTGGAGGAGGTCCAATTTCTGGGCCACATTGTGAATAGTCGGGGTATACACGTTGATCCTGCAAAGATTGAGGCAGTCAAGGGATGGGTTACGCCAAAGAATCCGTCAGAAGTTCGCTCTTTTCTCGGATTAGCCGGTTACTACCGGCGATTCATCGAAGGATTCTCAAAGATTGCAGTACCGCTTACCTCCCTTACTCATAAAGACAAACCTTTTGTGTGGGGAACCGCGCAGGAGACTGCTTTCCAAACCCTCAAACACATGCTGTGCCATGCACCAGTTCTTACACTGCCGGACGGAAGCGATGACTTCGTTGTCTATTGTGATGCTTCAAACCTTGGACTTGGCTGTGTTCTCATGCAACGAGACAAGGTTATAGCTTACGCATCTCGACAGCTCAAAATCCACGAGAAGAACTATACAACCCACGACCTCGAGCTAGGCGCAGTTGTCTTTGCCTTAAAGATTTGGCGACACTATCTGTATGGTACAAAGTGTACGATCTTCACCGATCACAAGAGCCTACAACATATCTTTAACCAGAGAGAACTCAATATGCGTCAACGCCGATGGGTAGAACTTCTCAACGATTACGACTGTGAGATCCGTTATCACCCAGGCAAGGCGAATGTGGTTGCAGACGCCCTCAGCAGAAAGAATTACGTGATAGGTGTTCGAAACATCCAGGCTCAGTATAACCTCGAAGCTCTCATCCGCGAAGCACAACACGCTTGCTTTAACGAGCGTACGTTGAAGAAAGAACGAATCTATCTTGATGGAACTCAGCTCGTGAGCAAAGCCAACGGGATATTCTATTATCTGGACCGAATCTGGGTTCCGAGGAGGACAGAGTTGCGAAAGATCCTCATGAACGAAGCCCACAAATCCCGATATTCCATTCATCCCGGTGCGGACAAAATGTACCAGGACCTTCGCTACAAGTACTGGTGGCCTGGGATGAAAAGGGATATTGCTCTATATGTTGGTAGCTGTTTAACTTGTGCAAGAGTCAAGGCTGAACACCAAAGACCTTCAGGCTTACTCGAACAACCGCCGATACCCGTATGGAAGTGGGAAAGCATAGCTATGGATTTCATAACTAAGCTTCCGACCACACCATCAGGTCACGACAGTATTTGGGTTATAGTCGACCGTCTAACCAAATCAGCCCACTTTTTGCCAATACGAGAAGACTATAAGGTGGCCAAACTAGCCCAAATCTACACCGACGAGATCATTAAGAATCATGGTACGCCTCGAGACATCATTTCGGATCGCGATGCTCGGTTTACATCGAGATTGTGGGAAACTTTTCAAGCAGCTCTTGGTACGACGCTGAATTTGAGTACCGCATTCCACCCGCAAACCGACGGGCAGACTGAAAGAACGATTCGTACTATTGAAGACATGCTCCGTGCGTGTGTTATCGATTTTGGTGGTAGTTGGAGCAAACACCTACCGTTAGTCGAATTTTCGTACAATAATAGCTATCACTCCAGCATCGAAATGGCACCTTTCGAAGCCTTGTATGGTAGGAGATGTCGCTCGCCTATTGTATGGCACGAGGTCGGTCATTCACAATTGACTGGGCCCGAGATTCTGCAAGAAACGACTGACAAAATCCACCAGATAAGGGAAAATTTGGTGAAGGCCCGGGACAGACAAAAGATGTACGCCGATAAACGACGCAGGCCCCGCGAATTTGCAGTTGGCGACTACGTGCTCCTAAAGGTATCACCTTGGAAGGGAGTAGTCCGATTCGGCAAAAGAGGGAAACTTGCGCCTCGATTTGTTGGACCTTTTAAGATTCTGGAAAGGATCGGTAAAGTTGCCTACAAACTCGAATTACCGGAGGAACTCAGCAATGTCCACCCGACTTTCCATATTTCAAACCTTCGAAAATGCGTAGCCGACCACGACGCTATAATACCACTCGACGATCTTCAGGTCAATGAGACGCTACACTTCGTGGAAAAGCCTGTCGAAATCATGGACCGACAGACCAAGCAACTCAGACGCTCTCGCATTCCTATTGTAAAAGTACGATGGGAAGGCAAACGAGGCGCGGAGTTCACTTGGGAACTCGAAAGTGACATGAAGGCCAAGTACCCGCAGTTATTCAGATAGATCTGAAGCATCAAATTGGTAAAATCACACGGCGATGTACGGATCTCGGCCTAATTTCGGGACGAAATTCCCTAAAGGAGGGGAGACTGTAACACCCCGTGTTTTCCAAAAGTCAAGGTCAAGTGTTGACCGTTATTGGAATTAAAGATTAATAAAGATTAATTTCATTTTAGTTTTCGTATTATTTGGAGTAAGTGTTGTATAATCAAACTAATCGGACGATAATCGAACTGTGAATCAACGACCGACTGTGAGTGATAGGAAGTAACAATGCAATAAAGCTAGTCAATCAATAATCAAGCTAGTCAGATCAATCATCGAACTCAAGTGTGGAGATTTTAATGCTTTTATACGTGTGTGTGTGCCTTATGAGTTACTTGTGCATGTTTACTTTTATGTTAAAGTGTGTGGTGAATCAATCAAATCAATCAAGACTCAACGGTGAATCAAACTCAATGGAAATCGAACCCGAAATGGTTGTAAGGATGCTTGTATGTTAGATATAGTAGTTAGGACTAAAAGTAATTTGATTAGGAATTCTATCATTCTCAAATCATCGTTCATCAAACTCGAAATATCAGAAATCGTCGCGAAACACTCAAAACCAGGCAAGCCGATCGAACAGGGCAACCTGATCGAACAGGCTAGCCGATCGAACAGGGCAACCTGATCGAACAGGCTAGCCGATCGAACAGGCTGTTCGATCGGGCAGCTGCTCGATCAGGGATGCTGTTCGATCAGCTGACCCTTTCCTCTTTTGGAAGCCTATAAATAGGGCTGTCTTTGTCAAGCTTTCCACTTTTGGAAAAGCTCTGACCGACCAGCCTCTTCTTCTCACTAAATCTCAGATTTCTCTCAAACCGGTAAGTATTTCGCTCTAATCCTTGTACGTTTTTGTTCAGTAATCGATTCTCCATCTTTCCATCTTTCAAAATCTGAATTTCATCCATGAAATCACCAAGATCTAGGTGTTCTTGAGTGATGTCATCATGGTGTTCTTGGTGTTCATCAAGAACTTCATGATCTTGACTTCATTCAACCATGAATAAGCTAGATCTAACCGATTTCCACATAAATAACCTAAAATCTTCCAAAGATCTTAACATTTCACGGTGGAAAAGGATTGGAAGATGGGTTTTCATCTATCTTTCAACTCTTTTACACTCAAACCGGTGAAAACGAAGCTTGAACCGATTTATAAACCAATCTAAACGAACACATGGTTCAAGATTCGGATTCTACCTAGAGATATACCGATTCCGGGTTAAACGTTAAACTTGGGTTCCAAACCGTCTCTGACCAAGTTTTGGGTGATTCCTGCTCGAGTCAGTAGACTAAGTAGGGACTTCAGCTTTGTGGTTCAACTCGTAGTCAAAATATCTCTAAAACATCAACAAATCACGGGAATAAACAAGTGTTAAGTGATAGGTTAACCAAATCGAGAAGCTGGCCGAACGGCTAGGCTGTTCGATCGAACAGCCCAACCGAACGACTATGCCAGCCGATCGACTAGGCTAACCGATCGACTAGCACTTAGAACCACAAACTCATGAAGTGTAGTATTGACGAGGTACTGTTCGATCGACTACGCCACTCGATTGTAATCATTACTACTCGAATCATGAAATACTATACTTCAAAACACTTAGACTTTTTGAAACATTGGAATGTCACCCGATCGAGCATGCTAACCGATCGAGTGACATCTTGCCAAATCTGCAATGCTAACCGATCGGTTGGGCTAACCGATCGAACAGCTGTTCGATCGGCCAACCTGAAAGGTAGTACAAACCATCATACACAAACACATCCTTCACATCAAAGGAAGAAACAATCCACTTGAAGGAACCAGCCGATCGAGCCAGCCGGCCGATCGAACGGATGTTCGAACGGACTTTCAAACCAATCGAACAGCCCGCTCGATCGAACTGCTGTCCGATCGAATGGCCTACTCGATCCAAGTACATTGTTTACTTTTTCCGCGTTACTCATCGTTGTGTTATCGAACTATTCAGGCTAACCTATTCTCAGTGCTCCCTTCAATCCACAATCAACCACTGTGAGTATACTCGATCCCTTTTTGCTTTCAGCACTTTTGGGTGTTACATACGTAATCTATCAAATTCACAAACAACACAAACTATTTGAACGCTAACCTATTTGCATGTATTACTTGTCTAAATGATTGCTGTTTATTATGTTTACACGTGGAGTGCTATCTACCTGCTTTAGCAACATAGTACTATAGTTTGGACTCAGCACCCGTTCACACGGGGGTTGCTAAGGACAATTACTTGCATGGATTACGGTGGTAATCATGTATTGCGAACTGTCTCGGACAGTCAACTCGAAGTCGTTGGTATCGATGGTCCCATGTTGATAATTTACATGCATCGTTTGCCCTTGTGTACGTGCTTGGTTATGCGTAAACTATTCGAACTCTATATGCTATATCAAACTTGTGTACTCACCTTTACATTATATGTATTGACTTTTATTTTAACGTATGTGACAGGTGTTTAAGCTACTAGCGTGCTAGGGAAGCGAGGCAATAATAAGCTTCTAGGAGTTTGTGACCTTAGGACAGTGTCCACGTACCTGATCCAGGGCCATAATTATCTGTAGATCTTGTACTGGCACCTGTAGTCAGTAAGATCTATAGTTAGCCGTCTAGAAGTCTTAAAACAATATTTACTTTCGGTCTGTAATAATTAAGAATTTGAGTTGTCGGAACAGTTCCCATATTGTTTGGTTGATTTCTATGATAACTTGTTATTATTTGGGACACGGTATGGGACGTGTTATATAACTGAATTGTATGATAGTTGTTGTGGAAACTTCTGAACAATCTGTTTCGCTCAGTGCCGCGCCCCGATGATTCCGCCATCGGTTGGGGTGTGACAGCGATGATCTGAGTAAGCTCTAGTATCCTCAGTTGTTCTAGCGGTTGTATTAACTTATGATATCATTGGCGGATTTCGGGACGAAATTCCCTTTCAAGTTGGGGATGATGTGGTACCCGGGGAAAACCCACAGTCATTCTGATCTACTCACCACTTCTTTTCTCTCTCCGACCGCTTATCAAATTTCGGGACGAAATTTCTTTCAAGTTGGGGATGATGTGACAACCCAAATATTTAAGGTTAGCACTACTTAATTCCACAACCCTTGGTGTGTGTCTTTGCCCTTAATTGCTTTCATATTTCGACTATACGAGACTTAGTAGGCTACATTCATGCATTACGAAATTGTTAGGAGTATGTCAACTCTATGTGAAATCGTTAAACGTTTAAGTATGTTGCTTTGATAATTTAGGGAATCAACTATTTTGGGCCACAAAATTTCTTATCACACAAACTTCTTGGCCAACGGGTTTCTTTCATCTCGGCCTCTCGGCCCATCCATTAGATCAGGCCCAAAAGCCAAACACTTGCAATGGACGTATACCTTTACCCCGGCCCACACCCGCGCCTTTGATTCTCTCGGTTTCACTTTAAGCCCAACCCGAGCCCACACACCCCTAATTTATATCATAGTTATGCATGGAATGTTCTCATAATTTCACGCACGCAAACCCTAATACTACCGAGCTGGACGGCAGCCTTCTTCTTCACTCCTTCGTTCTTATTGCTTACGACTTACAAGCATTCGGTTAGTATGTTCATACTTGTTCTCAACCCTTAATTGATTACGTGATTGTAATTCCTTGATTGTAGCCTATATTCATATCGTAGCACATGATAACTGTAACGATGATGAGCACATGATTAAAGTTATTGTTAATTGTTCTTGGTCACGAGTAGATTGATATGATTTGGTAGGCCAACCTCGGGTTTAATATGATTACATGACTTTATTGTCGATATTATATGATGAATATATGTGACATGTACCACGTGAATAAGCTTGCAACCCACTGTTTAAATTGGTCCAATAATGACATGAAAAGAGTAACATATGTCGGCCATTGTTGTGTAGTTTGATAAAGGTAATGATGCTGATAACTATTTGGATAATGATGAGGGTCCATGTGAGGTTTTGAGTGGTAATTTATTTGAACAAGGAAATTGGCAGCCATGTGCATTGTCAGATTAATCAAATATATTAATGTCATGAAAATCAAATGTTGTGATGATGTCTTGTGGTTGAGGTTGAATTATGTGCCTAAATGACATATGAGCCGAATGACTGTTGTGACAAATAAACTAGGAATAAGCATGATTAGTCCAATAGGGTTGCATGATATTATTGTTCAAGCTGGTTGTGATGATGTAATTGGTAGATGATTGTCAGGCTCAAGAACTTCAATGTGAAACTGATCGATTGTGGGAAATTGTATGTCTTGCAAATTAATGATATTGGGTGAATAAATTAACACATCGCACACATACGGACTTGATTGTAAACCGGACTGCATATTCACTGATAATATGCAACGTGATTTGGACTTAGGAATTTGAATGAATGGCATGTAAGTTTATGTGGGCTTCACACTATTAACCGGGCCTGCAAACAAACAAGCCAACCCAATGGCATCTGGGCCGCACAAGTTTTCTGGTCGCACATAGTTATGGTAGTCACACACTGTTGTGCGACCTCACAACCCATTGGGCTTTAGGCACTCTTGGGCTTTCACACTATTAGACTGCACACTTCTTAATTGGGTCATTTGAGATGGGCCACATACGCATACCCTTGAATGAAATACATGTCACTAGGCCGTTGAGCTAGATGAAGCTGTTACCCGAACCATGAGATTGTGTTAAGAATGTTTATATGATGTAAATGTTTGCAATGTGTGAGTGATGTTTATTGTCTATTACATACAATAGGTCAAATGACATGAGCTGTTAAATGCTTTCGGGAGACATGGACAACATAGACTAACCAATACGACTTGTACAACTTGTTTAATGCTAGTGCATTGTTTGTATAGCATGTGAAAAGAATGTATGACTTAAGTGATTGCGAAACTGATTATTATTGGTAACCACGCTAGGGTTTGATTGGTCAACGTGGAACAAAGTAATAAAACATACCGAGCAATCTCAGGTGAGTTCACTGCACTTTTCTCAAGCATGCGTCCCGGTGGTTTGGGACAACTGGTAAACATTTGGAAGGGAAACATTGGGTAAATAACTTAATCGGTTTTGGTTATTGCCTGGAGGGCAATGGGGGTGATTAGTTGATAGCGCTATTAGGTGGGAAACCTCACACCGGGCCGTAAGGACGGGCGTGAACTAATTATCTGGGTATGGCTATGGTTGTTAGAGGCACACTCCTCGGATACATATGGGCACTCTCCCTAGGGTATCTAACGAAGGCAACATAGCAAACGGTCGTTAAGGGGTACCCACTCCCCGGATACTTATGGGCACACTCCCTAGGGTATCTAACATGAGCAACATCGAAACATCAAACATCATAACAACGAACAACATATCGTCTTGTAAACTGTTTTACTCACATGATCGGTAACACAACTTGGTAAACAAACACAAACCTTGAACTCACCAGCGTAGTCTGACACACTTGTTTGCATGCTTGTAGGTAATTATTGAAGGGACTTGGAAGCTTGCCGTCTGATGCTGCTGGAGTGGTTATGGTCATAATAAACAATTACATAGATTTGGTTTCGATACATTTATACGTACATACATTTATGCTTCCGCTCAGTACTTTGGTTTTGGTTTAACTTTTCAAACGATACATTTATTTCAATTGGGTATTTCAATACATTATAACTTGTGTTTGATATGATTGGTGGCTCTTTGTTGGATCGTTGCACCTCCAATAGGGACATACCCTAGGTGTTAATTTGGGGGTGTGACAGTCAACCTCCAGGTTTTGAGGATCCATTTTATCCTGATCATGTCTACAGGCTAAACAAAGCCTTGTATGGCCTGAAACAAGCACCAAGGGCCTGGTATGAAACTCTTTCCAACTTCCTACTCTCAAATGGTTTCAAAAGAGGTACCATTGATAAAACACTGTTTCTTAAATGGAGAGGGAAGGATTTAATGATTGTCCAAATTTATGTGGATGACATTATTTTTGGAAGCACATGTAACAAAATGTGTGAAGAGTTCAGAGAACTCATGACAGCTGAGTTTGAAATGAGTGCAATGGGTGAGCTGCAATGCTTTCTTGGTCTCCAAGTACAGCAAATGCAAAATAGAACTTTCATTCATCAAAGCAAATATGCTAAAGAACTTTTGACCAAATTTGATATGAATGATTGTAAACCATGCAGCACACCCATGGCAACAAATAAGCTGGTCATGTCTGATGAAAAGGATGAGCTGATTGACCAAACACTCTATAGAAGCATGATTGGGTCTTTATTGTACCTAACTGCATCTAGACCAGACATCATGTTTGCAACATGTGTCTGTGCAAGAAGTCAATCAGCTCCCAGAAAATCAAATCTCATTGCTGTAAAAAGGATCTTCAGATACATAAAAGTTGCTCCCACACTTGGTATCTGGTATCCAGCTAATGGGAATATCAAGCTTTCAGGTTTTTCAGACAGTGACTTTGCTGGATGTCACACCACAAGGAAGTCCACTTCAGGAGGGTGCCAGTTTCTAGGTGATTGTTTAGTTTCTTGGCAAAGCAAAAAGCAAGTAGCAGTATCAACATCCACTGCTGAAGCTGAATACATTGCTGCTGCAAGCTGTACAGCCCAACTCTTGTGGCTTCAAAATCAGTTACTGGATTTTGGTATCACTGCCTTAAAAACACCACTCATGTTGGACAGCCAGGCAGCAGAAAATATCATCAAAAATCCAGTTTCCCACTCTACCACCAAACACATCGACATCAGACATCACTTTGTGAGGGATTGCTATGAAAAAGGTTTGATTTCTCTGCATCATGTCCCAACTAAAGACCAGCTGGCAGATGTGCTCACAAAAGCACTTGATACAGCCACTTTTGAAAGCTTGGTCTCTAGGATTGGGATGCTGAACATGGAATAACAAGCAACATCTTGTTTTTCTTTGAATAAAAGCAACAAAATGTTTTCAGAAAATCAAAAATCCATCCTTAAAAATAGCTAAAAATGAAATTTTCATTAAAATCCTTAAAAGTCTGCCATAACCACTGATTGTTCAAAAGTCTGCTCCACTTCAAAAGTCTGTCCACTGCTGAAAGTCAACCCCTGTTCTCTCATTCCTTTGATAATCTCTGTTGTTCAAAAGCAGTGTCTTATCCACTGATATGCTATCCACTGATAGTGAAAATCATCCACTGCTTCCTTACCACTGCCTTCATCTCTCACTTTCATCAAAGTATTGTCCTTCACTTTCACCAGGGGTTGTCACGTGGGCAGTACATAGTGGTCAGATCTTTTGTAACGGCTGCCATGTCAGCATTCACTTTCTTCCCTATAAAAATCCCCCACTCACCACCAAAACAGGGTTTTACTGTCGAATTGAATTCTTCAAAAATTCTCTTCTCAAAGCAGTTTTTCATCTCATCTTTCACAAATTTCTTCGATCATTCTCTTCAAAAATGACAAAATCGAAGCCATCTGCAAAACCCACATTCAAATCATCATCGAAAACAGCCTCTCAAAAGGCAATCTCCACTGAAATCCCATATAAATCATCTCTAAATCTCTTGGGTCTTCTCACAAAACCAGGAACCACTGATGTTTTCGATTCCATCATTAACATCATGGCAAAATCAAAGTACAAAACTTTGTTCACCGCCAATGCATCAATCTATTTGGAGACCCAAAGGGAGTTCTGGAAGAATGCAACCCTTGAAAAACAAGGAGACATTGCAACCACCATACACTCTTCTATAAAGGGTAAAACTATCCAAATCATGCCACAATCCATTTCAGAGGTCTTTCAACTCGATGATCAGAAAGGTAAAACTTCTTTCACTAAAAACGAGTTACAAACTGACTTCATTGAAAGAGGGTCTGAAGCCACAATGATGAAGAAACTTACCTTACAAAAAGGTTATTTTCCTTCTGCAACCAGATTTTTATTTCATACCCTCCTCCTATGTGTTTCAAACAAGACCACTTCTTTCAATGAAATCCCTTTAAAGATTCAAAATCTGGGGTATGCAATTCTTCAAGAAGAAAATATTAACTACTCTCGGGAAATCTTTAAAGATTTGGTTAATAATGTTGAAACAAAGTCATTCTTACTGTTTCCAAGGTTTTTAAGTTACTATTTTGAAAAGAAATTCAGTAAGAATGATTTAGCTGCAATAAATCAAGGTGAATCTACTCAAATAAACAGTTTAACAACTGAAACTTTTTCAAGAATGTTAGCACCTTGCAAAACACAAGCAGAGGTGCCTGAGCAGAATTTAGCAGCTACCACTGCTCCTCAGGTATCTGCTGCTGAGCCCACTGCTCTAGGTGATCAAAGCAGCAGACCAACTGTTTTGAAACCCACACCTACAAATCCCAAAAAGCCAAACAAAAAGAAAAATAAAAAACCCCTCAAACCAATCAAAACGGCAACTCTGGAGGATGAGATACCAGAGCTACTGCCTGTGACAACACAAATGTCACAAGAAACCACTGCTGCTACTTCCTCACAGCAGTTGGTACAAATATCTCAACCCATAACCAAAACTCCTCCTGCTTCTTCACAAAAAGAACAGGTTGTACACAAAGGGCCACCACATTATGATGCTCTGGAAACACTCGTTTCCATCATCCACAGCCCAATGCCCGGGGCAACTTCTCTTTCTACACCCCACCTCACATCCACAATTCCACCAAAAACACAACTTTTGTTGGATGCAATCGATTTGAACCAGGCATTACTCAATCCTTCTCAATCACCTGTTAATGAGAATATACCTCAACAACTGACTGAGCCTGATGTATCATTCCTTGCTAACCCACCAACACAACCTGAGGAGGTTACACCCCTTGAGTTACAAGTAACTCTTGGTGGTAATCAAAGTGAAGCAGCCACTACAACTGTTGAACCCACTGGTTTACAGTTGGACAGTGGTTACATCAATAAGACTTCCTTGGAGGCAATTCCTTTTATAGCACCTCTGCCAACCACCAGTGGATTTATTTATCCTACTGGCAACATCAAAAGGTTGTCAAGTGTTGAAGGGAGAAGACCCCAGTACCAAGAAAAAGGGGCATCAGTGGTTAATGTTTGGAGTATACTCCCTACCTCTACCACTGATAAAACCACTGTTCGTGGGAAATCAGATGATCCTATTAAATTGGGTGATGATTTAAAATATCAGGATTTGACGGAACAAATTGAAAAGTTGGATACATCTGTTGCAGATCTTAAAAACGTGCTACAGCAGGTGTTGAAAACTCAAAAGATGCAATCCACTGCTGTTCCATCTCAAGCACCTGCTCTACAACAGGCACCTGCTACAAATGAGCTCTGGAATCTGTTTCAACCTTTTCTCCATCATCAAGCACAACTAGCAGATCAGCAACATGAAAAACATGTTCAACAGCTGAGAAATGCAATGGAGTCAAGGTTCAAGAACACTCAGGCTGATCTAAAGGCTCTCAAAACTCAGATCCTGCACACCACTGGCACTGCTCCTCCAACAGTTCTCTTCATTGATCAACTTCCCCCAGATAATGCCAAAAAGGGGGAGAAAATTCAGGAGTGGAAAAAGAAGGGAATAGAGGATGGTCTCTACATTGCACCAGAAAATGCAAACAGGACCAAACAGATCCCTCTGCCAGATGGAAGCAAGAAAATTGATGTGAGCACAAATGCACTGGCAGAAGCAGTTGCAAGTGTAAAAAGGGATAGAGAGGCCAAAAGGAAAGCCAGGGTGGATTATCCGGATCAGGGTACTTCAGGGTCAAAAGATGATGAAAATCTTGTTGATGAAAAGAAGAAGCCTACAAAAATAGTAGGCTACCCAAATCCATTCCAACCAGACGTTCAAAGTCTGTTTCAAAACCACCACCTAAAACAGCTGTTGTAACTCCTGTTGTACCCACTACTGTTGGTACTTCAGTGGTTTCAACATCTGCTCCCACTTCAACACACACCACTTCAACACACACTACATCCACTGCCTTACCACCATCACCACCAAAAACAAAATCACCTCCTGCCAAAAGGCAGAAGACAGCAGTTGTTACAACATCTGCTGTAAAGACAACAGTGGTTGGAACACCAGTTGTTTCAACAACTGTCTGTCGATCACAAATCACTGTCACTGCATCCACCACCACTGTTCTATCCAAAACATCATCAGCCCCTCCTCAAACAAAGAAGAGAAGGCTAATTCTCAAAGATGATGACATTTCACCACCTCAAACATCTTCAAAATCTTTAGCTCTTGTCACAATACCAAAACCAGTTGCTCTCTCTTCAGTTCGAATGCACAAGCCCTTACCTCCTGCAGGTGTTCAGTTTCCTCTTGAACTAGCAGCTGTTAGAGAAGAAATAAAATCATTTTACTATGAGGATGACCCTGCCAAAAGGAGTTTGCCATCAATAAGAGGATATCCCTGGCCTAAAAATGTTGATGAATATTTGAAGATCAAGGCCAAGCAAGTAGAGGATATCTCAAAAAGAAACACACAAGGGAAATCTGACAGAGAAATTTCTAGAACCTATCAATATCTGCTCACACAGGTCAGTTCCCTAGAACAATTTGCAAAAAATGTCAGTCAACAAATTTCAGAAAGAGCAGCTGAAACTTTGAAGAAAGACTACATTGAAAGCATCATGGCTCACAAGAAGTACAAAGGAGAGAGATACATGTACAAAGAGTGGACTGTTCCTGAGCTTGAAAATGAAGCAGCAAGAATTCAAGACATGATAAAAAGGAAAGTCACTCACACTCCTCCTGACTGGGCAAAGTTTAGAAAGAATGTACCTGACAAACAGGTAGAACTGAAAAGAATGAGAGAAGAACTGGTTGCTGCTGAATATGGAAACAAAAGACAAATTGCTAGATGGAAAGAAGATGTGGTCAGGATCACCTAAAAAAGGTTAGAGGAATTAAGAAAGAAAGATCCAAAAGTTCCTCAAAAGCCTGACTATCCTGAAGCTGAGGTTTCAAAAAGACCATCAAAGCTGCAAATCAGGAGAACCACTGCTCCAACTGGTGCTGCCATCTATAAAAGAAGGTCACACAAACAGTTGGGAGCTGAAACCATCCAAGAGTTGATAAAAGGAGATGACCTTGTAAAAAAGGCCTAAAGAAAATGATCATAGAAACTCTTGGTTTGGGTCAAACTGCAAATACTGGTCAGCCAGTTATGAATAGGCCAGCCTCACCAAATACCTCTGCAAATAAACATCTCCCAAGAAACCCACCAGGCTCAAAAATACAAAAGTGGGAAACTGACAAATAGACCTGCGTATTGACTTTGCTCAGGTCTGGTGGAGAAGTGGAGAAAATATCAAGGGAACAAGCTCTTGGCCTGAGTCTTGAAGATTTGCAGGATCTCCTTGATCTACCACTTAGCAGGGATGATGAAGACATAGATGCCCTTAACTTTGAACTACAATTTAAAGGACAGATAAGGGAACTGTTGATGAGGCAATAAATGTCCACAATAATGAAGAGTTTTGGCATTATCTGTTCCAGGGGGAGATTGTTGGGATTGAACCCTATCAGAGGAACAGATAATTAAAGCCAAAACTGGATCAGAGCAGTGGATCCAGAATAAGCTAATGTTTACATACAAATCTCTCCCCTTGAAAGTGATTTCAACAACTGCTGACCTCCTATATGCTGATCTTGCAAAATACTGACCTACAACTGCTGCTCAAGTAAAGACCTGATGAAAGACTAAAGCCCTGCTGATTCAATCTACTGTTTTGAGTCAAGCTCTGCTGATCCGGACAAGTGCTGCTGGATTCACAGCAGTGGAAGGTTGCAGCAGCTGATCAATAGTCTGGTTTGTAATATAATGTAATAGCAGTAGTTAACATAGCAGTGTTTGTATAGATCAGAGGTTAGAGTTTGTTAGGAGGTTAGATGTCACTTTCATGGTGACGTCAGCTAAGATGCTCAGTAGTTTGCAAGTGCCTATAAATAGATCAGTACTTTGTACTGTTCTATTAGCTCTTTTGCATCATCATCTTCTTTGCACGAACAAACAACTGAGCTCTGGCTGAGGGGGAGTTTGCATTCATTCATCAATCATTGTAATCGTTATTGAAATAAATTCAATCTTCCGATTCATTGTGTAAAGATGTTTGATCAAAGTATTACTCTCGTTTGATTGTATGCAAAGTTTGTTTTCATCATAATTCCGCTACACACTCATCCATTTTCATTCTAATTACAAACACAAAATACAATCAGAATCAAACTCAGATCCAACACTCCTTATCTTTATCTTTCATTTCTAATTTTGCTGTTATCTGATTTTTATATTCAGATAAAAGGGTTTGCCATCTTATGAGCCTTTTATACTCATGTTTAGAAGGCAAATTATTCTTTATAAAAGCTTTTACCT